>NW_009621744.1:0-411 GCF_000690535.1 Cariama cristata
TAAGAGCAGACCAAAAGGTCAAAAGTCCTCCTCAGCACTGTTTATTCAAGAGAAGGTATACCAATTTCAGTAGTCAGTAGTAATTTAATGGAGTGAGGCAGCTAGTGTTATACTTAGCCACCTTTGTCCACTGCCCTACTTTAAAGGAGCAAGGATCCGCTCGCAGTTCAGTTGACTGAAGTAGCCTGTGCCATAAATCAGTGATGCAAACTTGGCTCCCACGTGCATTTTTTGCATGATTAGACAGTTTAATCATCAGTCTCTCACCTTCTAGAGAGATTCTGAAAGGCAGCAATATTTTGTTGTATCATAATGAAGCAGACAGCAGATCTCAATGCCCCAAGTAAATGGAAGTTTCAAAAAATCAAAAATGACCTGGAAGTATACATGTATTTCAGAAATATTCAGGGT
>NW_009621745.1:0-12183 GCF_000690535.1 Cariama cristata
GTCAAAGGGCTTTTTGATTGCGCCTTCTACATCCTGCCGGGCTGTCCCGATTATTTACCCGCCTGCCTTCCCCAGGTGGGCTGTGACAGGCGCGCCGTGCCGCCAGGCCTCCATCACAGGGGTGCAGGCAGCCCAGGTGGGCGCAGGCGGCTGGAGGGCCCCTCTCTGCAGGGATGCCCGGTGGGGGATTTCCCCTTGCCCCGGCATCTCTGAGTTTGGGGAAGCAGCCCGGCCCCTGGGCTAGGGGGCCCTACAGACAGCCGACCCGTGCAGCAGACGGCAGGGATGAGGTGGGCCGTAAGCAGCACACCCCCTCCGACAGGATGATGAAGAGTGATGGGCCTCTGGCCTACAAAACCAGGGGAAGTCGAGTCTCAGAAACACGATCGCCGCACCTCATCCCACCACAAATGCTGCTGCTTGCTCGTAGCAAGGCAGCCAGTTTGGGAGGCCGTACATTCCCTGGCCTTCAGTCAGGCTCAGAAGGATGTGCTGGGAAAAAGATGACAGTACATCCCCGCCACCCATCTCTAATTCATGAGGCAGGGAAAGCAAGGAAGGAGAAGTACCCAGAGTCTCATTAACAGCTATCAGCTTGAGCGAGTAAGATGGCGTCTGAAGTAACAGGCGTGAAAGCAATAGCTACTTGCAAGAATGAGATCGGTTTGTTTTTCCTTAAGGAATTACAGGAATATTAAACCTTCTTGCAGTTATAAATCATTTAATGCAAATCATTTAATCCAAACAGAATTTTTACAGGCTCATGAGGCTCACTCATTTTGCCAAGAGTGAGTCATGTACAAATAAAATGAAACCAACAAAGAAAAGAGCTCTCATACCATGTGTATGTGGGTGATCCTTTGAAAAACTTGTAATTATTTTTTTTAACTCTACCACAGCCAGGAAGACAGGTTTGAGAAGCAAGAGCGAACCTTGCTAACTGAGCTGTAGCCCATCGATGTGTAGTTTTTCCTTCACCCAGAAAGTAACACAACAGGTCCCTTGTCAGGCCGACGACAACAACGGCGTGACTAATGTATCAGCAGCCCCTCAAAAGCCGCGATTTCAAACCAAGTTGTGTACTGACATACTAAGGAAGCAAAAGGCCTTTCAAAAAAATGAAAATAAGTGATTAATACTTAGTAAAAGAATGTAGTAGGCAGTTAATCCCTCACTTACGGGTTAGTTAAGGACATGAGTTAAACTTCATTCTTCCCTCCCCATGTCATAAGTATGTGCTGCTAAACACAGAGCACAGCATGAGGCAGTGGGGTGGTGATGCACTGCTCTGCAATGACTAAAATGCAGGGACACAGTGCCATGTGACGGTCAGAATGGGAGCCTTAAAATGTGTCTTCATCCCTGTCAAATGAAACCGATCTGGAACTCCATTCACTGACACCAACGGCAAGTATGTGTGGATACTAGAGACGTATGGCTTCCTAGTATATTCTGATGCCGACTCCCCGCATCGTTTGGAAGAGAGATGTCAGAGTATCTCAAAGCGCTCCTCTAGCCACCTACTTGGCGTTTTAACAGGAGGACAGATGCTCCTGCGTCCTCACAGGACCACAGTCTCCCTTCCACCTGCTTGGCCAGAAGATGATCGTCCATAGAGACTGTAAGTCCCCCACGTGCGGTAGGAGAGAAGTGGGGAAGAAGTCCAACAGCATTTTGGTAACAAGTCAAAGGGCCGGACTTAGGGCAATGGAGCTGCCCAGGTCCAGTGTCTGGTGTGGACACCAGTGGAGCAGAGGGCTTCAGATTTAGGCAATCCAGGACCCATCCTTTTCCCAGCAGCCTAAGCCCTCTGTGACTTTCACAGTGGTCCCTGCCGATGCCTGAAATGCCACTCCCGCCTGGCAAAAAGAGAGCTCCTCTTGTTCCCTTCCAGCGTTTGAGGGAATCTCTGCTTGCCTTGTTGCTACCGGGGATGTGCTGTGCCTACCATGCGTTCACAGAAATGCTTTTCTTACGCAGAGACCATGAGACAGGGTTCAGCACCACTGCGGGGCATGTAGAAGAGCCTCTGAAACCCTGCGCTATCTGTACTGCCTGACCTGCAGCAGGCACAAAAGAGGGAGGGAGTAGCAAACGAAGGGAACACATCACTTCTACAGCCAGGACAGTAATGACAATATTTTCCTCCTCCCTGAGAACAGAAGTTCAGGTCATCTACAGGCATAAGCTCCCACTGCATCAGTTACCCACGGGCCGTGACTTTGTTCACAAATACAGGAGTCAGAAATTTCCTTCAATTAAAAAGCAACCTAACGCTGACCTAAGAGCTGGACCAGGAATGCATAGGATGTAATGAGCTCTGAGATGAGCTGGAAGAGAATCTGTACATCTTTCAGGGCATTAGGCTCTTGTCAATGAAACAGTATTTTTTCTTCTGCATTTTAACACAAAGAAATAACTTGGTACCTTGGTAGATTTCAGGTCTTTATCCCTTGTTGCTCTCAATTTACTTTTCCTCCCAAGTATTTTTTGTCTGGCTTTCATACCTTGGAGCTGGGCAGGCAGGGGAGAACTTTAGTTCAGCTGGGCTTTCTAATGGTAGTGGACATCTTGCGCCTGCCATCAATGGGCAGATTTCCTTGTTACTGGTTATTTTGATTGGTTTTCCCTGTGGATCTTTGATCTTAGAATGGTTGCTTGGCAAATCAGTTCAGATACAAATGACTTTGTGTTTTTCTCAGAAGTGTTACATACCTCATCTGTTCTTTTTTTGAGAAGAGGTGTTACTAATTTGTTTATACACAAGCAGGCAGATAGCACAGGCAAAAAAAACAGCTAAGGAAGCAGCTGAATCACTTGACCTCCTAGCACACATTACCTGGTGGACAGAGGAGCCCCTAATCACTTTCCAAAGGAGGGTCTTACGAGACATGCAGGTTTTCTTACTATTTGTAATTTCTCAGGCCTCTTATTTCCTCAGTCTTCTGAAACAGCATGTACTACAGTGCATGGAAAAATGGTGATTGAAGACAAAAACAGTTATGGTAAAGCAGCACAAAGTGTCAGTAGTTGAAGATCACTCTGGAGTCTGCTGATTAAATGAGAACCTCACCTTTTGGCAGACAAAGAGAATCCAAAACATTTTGTTTTAAAAACCTTACAAGGGCTGTGGAAATCGAGAAGCATACATGTTCCTTTTCATATTTTAGACTACCAGCAGGAAAGCATCCTGTGTGGGTCCCTCTTTAAACCACAGATAACCAGTGCTTATATACACAAAAAAACTACCGGGCAGTCCGTGAATACAATGACTTCAGATTAATTTCCACTTATTATTAATGGTAGCTGAGGCCAGTCTTCTCTAAATGCCATGAAACACTTCAAAACATTTTGGTGTTAACTGAAGGTATTTGGCCAACATCCTCTAGTCTTTGTCTGGGGCAAACATCCATTTCCTGCAAAAAAATTGAGACTAAACCACTACTACTCTATACTGTTTCTTTTCCTCTTCCATTTCCATTTTACAATACAGTGTAATATATGTCTGTTTCAAGATTTCTGGGGAACCTAAAAATAACCTAACGTAATAATACTTTGTTTTTGCACAGAGATCCAATTCCATCCTGCCATCAGAATTCGAGGGGAACCAGAGCAGTTGTGTGAGAACTGAAGAGAAATGAATGAAAATTGAGACAAATAGGAAAGAAAAATAAATAACAAGAAGGAAAGCAAAAGAGAGAGAAACAAACCTAGAGGCACAATCTAACCTCCGATGCACAGTTCACATCCATTTTTGATCTTCCATGCAAAAACACAGCAGGGTGTTTTTTTCAAGTTATGGGATGCACATGGCACATGACATTAGCACTCGGTCCACAAAGCCAAATGAAAAAGGGCAAACTATCTGAACTGAAAGAAACACAGCAAGATTAAGTTATCACCAAAAAATATTTTTAAGATCTGTGTTTCTAAATTGCAACAACAAAGTATTGGGGAAAACAGTCTTAGCCCTCCTACACTTGAAGTAGTCTTCCAGACTAAATAGGAATTCTCCTTTTTATTGCAAAAGCTGTTTTACTAAAAAAGGCTATTTGGACTGTCATCAAAAGATGATGTGGAGGTTCAAGAAAGTTCAAAATGGATCAGACAATTTATGGTTGATAAGTCTGTCAATGGCTAGTAAACACGATGATGCAATCCAGTGAAATGTCTGGCTCAGGAAATTCCCATAACCTCTGAATGCCAGAAGTTAGGAAATCCTACGCTTGTCCTATTTCTTCCAGTCTTTCCACAAGCATCCTCTACTCGTCAGAGTCAGTCAGAGGCGACCGGGCGAGATGGGCTACTGGAGTAAACAAAACCAGTAAGTTCATACTTCTTATGCTCTCGAGAGATGATCAAAGCCATTCGTGTCATATTATGCTGCCACCTGTGATGAATTTTTTAATGATCCAAGTCATGGCTCCAACTGTCATAAAAATGATAATGGACCTAGTTTGGATTTCCCAAAAATACACAGCAGAAGCAGCTCGACATTAATAAATTAATATTAATGGCAAAAGTAGGTGACAAATGACAGGCTTCATTAGCTCAGGTCTTTTAGCTTTTCCTTCATACTGAATGGGATGGACAAAGGGTGAGATGGACACATTAGTAAGGACAGCCTGTCAGGCAAGAAGAAATAGCATTTAACTGACCTGCAGAAAAATCTCTAGTTTGATGTGAGTGTGATAGCACCACAAGTTTTGCACACAGTTCCCATTCAGCGGTGCGTGAGGGACATCTCTTTTGACAAGAATCAAAGCAAGAGTGAATGCATCTCTGAGAGAAGGTAGAGTGGGAAGATGGCTAGAAGTCCTATTGAAACCAGATTCCTTGTCCCAAACCACTGTGGTTTCAGTTAAAAGATTAGGGCTTGGAAAGGCTCCTGCAGTTGGAATAATTACAGCTGCGTCACTCTGAGGGAAAGCTAAAACCCACTGGGGAGAAGCTTCATTTTGGAGGCCTGACAGAAGCAAGAGCTTTGCAAGTTCTCTCATTCCTAATCTAAGATCATATGCAGTTCAACTACCAGGTGGGTGGGTGTATTAATTGAGGGGACGTGCAGCTCATCGTATTCTAAATCAACTTGTCCTTCATAAGTGAGCATTACTATGGAAAACAAAGCAAGAAACAGAGATGCTGGGAAACAACCTCCACCTCTAAGTAAAAATAACAAAAACGAGGAATTGAGATTCTACCTTTCCACTAAGATCAGAACAGAACACAGCAGCCTGGTATATCTTCTCTGAAGAAGATGAGGACATCTACTCATTTCAGTGAGTGAAAACATGTAAAATAACGCACTATCATCTTTCCATTCATTCTCCATCTCTTGCTTTAGCAGTATTTTGCTAAGCTTTATTTTAGCAGGCCTAAAACATGGAGTGAACTAGATTAATTTACCATCTTCATCCTGAATCCAATCACAGGTGGGTTTCTGGAATAATTCAGAGACATGCACAGAGTTTTCATTGAAGTATTTTGGTTCCTAAGTTCCCTTCAAAGGTATGGAAGAGAATATTACCATGGTGCTAACAGAAATGCTGTAGTGGTATAGCACTATAATTCTACTCTTTTTGAATGGCTGTTGCCATTTTTTGCTCCAAGTGTAGTACGTAGTATAGTACTGCTCAGTGTAATATGTAGAGGTGGTACAGTTCCAACAGTCGTATTTCAGTAATGCCAACTGAAACACGATTTGCCTGACATCCAAGAGGAAAGTGTCTTCTGAGTCTGATTATGGGCTTCATGTTGTGTTATTTATGCTAATAGTGTCTGAAAAAAGCAGCAGTTCCTTCCCCTAGAAAACCTGATCTGCCAGGAATCCCAGAAGATGCTTTGGAGGCCAGCTGGAAAAATCTCTCTGTGGGACCTGCCAAGGAAGAGCCCTACTTTAGTCAAAACTCTGGACTTTCAGGTGACCTGACCCAGTATAAACGTGCTGCAGCAGAGTAGCCGTGTTACCCAGTGTGCATAAATCTTTGCAGGGGAAAATACTTCAAGAAAAGCTCTCGCTTGACTTCTAAAGAGTCATAGCAAGTCATAGCATAGCACTCGGCAGGGCTATACTTTTTTATAGTTACTAGGTCGGCCAAAACCCAATAACATTAAAATTAAAGAGCTAATTATGACCTGAATGCAATGAAAAGTATTATGGCAACACCTACAGATCCTACCTGGTGCCCTCAGACCCATGGCTATGAACCTCCGGAACAAACTAGAAACTGGCGCTACCATAATAACTGGGTATCTCCTTTCTTTAGAATACATCTGAATGAGCAAAACATGAACAAACAAGCAGTGGATGAGACAGATAAGTAGCTAATTCCAACATGCAGGAACCTCCTGCTTGTTAACTTATCCACCCTAGTCAGCCCTCTGACTACAGAAAAAACTATCCGTCAAATCTATACTTGTGTACCAGGGCAGTAAACAAATTAGAAATGCACAGAGACAGGCTGAACAACTTGCACATTGTTTTTAAATTATCTTTATAAAAATGAGAACTTGGGGAGGAGCTGGGGATGATACACTGCCTGCTTTTCCTCCCTCCAAACATATTGCTTAATTTCTTCCAATTCACTAGGTCTTCAGACACACCAACAGCAGTTACTTGTTCTTTTTAAAGACTTTTAGAAAGCTGACACTTACACTTTTAGCACTGTGAAGAGGAAGTAAACCTTTGAGGAAATCTTACCTGTTCAAACCACTTTTTAATGGTCTAATGATTTTTTTAAAACAACAATTGGAATTTTGCTCAAAATGTCATTACAAAACAGAAAGAAAGTGCTTCTCCACCCTGGCTATAGAATTCCTGAAACATCGTAATAATCATCTGAAGGGAGGAGATTCTCTAGAAAAAAAGTGTATTTACTGTTCATTACCATGCCGTGTTTCATCATTCAACATTGAAAATGTCCATTAATAAAATAGCATTCATTGGTCTTATAACAATTCCAGCTCAAAAATCTTCTTTTTGGAACTCTAATTGATCCTCCAAATGAGCTTTATTAATCATTGACGGAAAACTGGCAAAATCCTACCCCGTACTTTGGCAACCTTTCAAAATGTCCAATTAGGTCAAATCAAGAAAGCCCTAGAAACCAATTACAGCAGCACTTCTAAGCCAAAAAAACCTCACTGTACTCTGAAGCAACTGCGACGTTATAGGAAAAAACCCCAAACCAAAACCCTCAATCGTGATCTGGTACTGCACCTGAAATACCACCTCCATAGAAACGTGCCAATAGCCGCTCCTCGAACCACATCAATTAATGATATTTGCTCACAGATTTTCTTTATCAGTGTCATAAATGTCACCAAGCAGTTCACCACAAGGAACAGTGCCAGGCAGTTCCTTAATCTGTCAAGCGAACACTTGTTCCCCTTCAGCATTTTTCTATACATCTCATCTATACTAGTGCTCTAATTTTACTTGTATACAAAGTCTCCACCTTTTTATGAGTTTCATGTGTTCTGTATCTCACCTGCATGTTTGTACATTAACAAATATGTTGACAATGTGATAAAAATAATCTTGGCGGCAAGAACAATAGCGACCTTTATCTAACTCCTCAAGAATGCGATCTGTGCTTCTACAGTACTACCGCACGTACAGCCATAGGTGCTCGTGGGCTGTTTGAGGTGTGTGTTGCTGCCAATCCTAATCCCACCACCCACAGTTAAGAATTAATTAGGACTTGAAGATGCCAGAGGGAGGCAAAACAAACAAAAATAGCATTTTAATTAACTGTAAACAATAATTAAAATTCTGCATTATGTTTAGCATCTGCACATTTCTGGATTTACTGCAGTGACTCTGAATCTAATGAGATCATCCAACTAAATCCCAGAGGACTGGACAGATCTCAGATCCTAAGTACATCTCCTATTGTATCTCAAAATGGTAAATAATTTATGCATCCTTATTGTGAAGACCAGTAATTAAAAATTCAAAAAATAACACTGTAAATGAACCAAAATCCATATACCCTGGCCAGACTAAAGGAAAACAAAGTGTGCACACATGTAGTAAGTAGGTTTTGAGTTTCCAATTCCAGATATACACCTGTTCTGCAATTTCATAACACAATGGTCCCCACTTTACTATACTTAGTTATTTAGCCATTTATTTATTTATTTATTTGCTTATTTACAGTTCCCTTTTACTTTTTTTATTAACCTGTCATTATACTAACAAAATTAGGAAGGTGGTGTTCTACAACATTCTTTTGCCAAAGTCACGGAAGTTATTTCCAACGTTTTCCACTCCGATGCTCTTTTAATTATAATGTTGAGACACAGAACCCTCTAAGTTTCCTTCTATCTATTTTAGTTCCTCCGTTTTCTCTGCCTTTTGATCTTCAGCTGGCTAGTTTACAAACTGGATCTCAGCAGTTCACCTCAACACAAAGTATTACATTCCCTCAACTCATGCTTGAAACTGTCACCTGTAATTCAGAAGTCAAACCTCTTAACAAAAATCTCCTCACCTTCACCAGGAGGACAGGTAAGCTTCCTGAAGTTTTACTTTACCATGAGCTTGATCAAGGGTAACCACCAGGACCTAGCCATACAGAAGAAAGTCAAGGGTTTCTCTTGCGCCCATCTCTAGAAACCTGAAGGAAAACATCTGTCTGAAGTCACCACATGGCTTTTGTATTCTGTCATTTTCCAAAAATGGCTAGACCAAAGCTCTTAACGTTATTAACTACAGCTAAAACTTCAATTCACAAAAGAAAGATAACCAAACCCATAGTACCGTTTATATAATGCACTCAATATTACAGCCCCCAACCTCTCATTGGAGTTACAGCTACTACCTAGCAGACAAGTGCGATGTTTTAGCAAATATATCGAAAGCTTTGTGTGGATCCTTTTCTTCCTCCCATTATTTGTTTACTAATTCATTAATATAAAAACCAGGAAATATTTGGAAGATCCTGCATACCTCTAGTCCTCTTTCAGCTTGAGTTCATAGGTTCCTCAGGTTTCATAGGTTCATAGCTTTCATGTATTCTCCCTTACATCTCACTAAACTAGTAGGTACAGAAGATTAACTGATTAGGAATTATATTATTAATGTTTTCACTTCCATAGCACAGTTTTTGAAATGCAAATTGAAGAATTGTAACGGAGGTATTAAAAACTTCATAAACCAGTAAAAACAGACTGGTATGTATTCAGGAAGCCAAGGTCAGACCTAAGCGTAAGGTCTATGTCAGGATGTATCCTAATGTAAGGATATCTTTTGTTAGAATGACTGCTGTTATTTACAACTGATTGCAAACGTGGCTGAATTGCTTTGTTGACTTGGAAAGGTCAGGAAGTTTGCTCTGTTTTTCCTGTCATTTTATTTATGTCCCGCCTTTTCTTTAACTGTCTATACTCTTGTAACTCTACCGCTTCACTACTTTTGTCTTTCTACAAAAACTTTCCTTGCATTTTCCTTTTTATTCACGGTTGGTTGGTTGGTTTTCTTTTTCTGTTATGGTGGCAAACACTCCACTAAAAGTGCTACATTTCCCTTGGGTGGATGAAAAAAACAGTAATTGCCCCCCTTTCTTTACATGAAATGCTGTTTTGCCATGGCCCAGAAGGCCCAGCTTGGTACAGGACAGCTATAGCTTGCTCCCTTGTCTGAGGGACATCCTGTAACAGACCATACCTTGTGGTCGCGTACGTGCTGTTGTACAAGAGCTGCTAAAAAATGAACCTCAGCCCTTATCACAGTTACTCCTTCTAGTTGGTAAGACTTTCCAGGAAATCACCTCACAATCTTTTGTCTTTCTTTCAGATGTATATAAAAATCTCTATTTCCGCTAAGTACCCTTGGTTTGCAGTGCCCCATAAGGGAGTTTCAGTTTTTCCTCCTTAACTTTTTTGGCTTTCCCTCTGACATCCCCCAGTTGGGGCAGATACACCATTCTGTATCAGCCGTTTTCCTCCTTAGCCCTTTTCCCATTCCCTGGAAAAGCAGCCCTTAGCACACTGGAGAATTTCTCAGGTTTCTCTAGTGCATCTTCACACAGTAAGATCTCAGGGTTTGGGGTTCTAGTTTTACCTCCCGTCCACATAGCAAAACTAGCCCACCGTTCCCTAGGACAGAAGCTTTGCATCCCTCCCTCCCAGGTGAAAGTCTCCAGGAATGTCTGAACAGGTCAGCTACCCACTTATGCTCTGTTTCCTGCTCTCTTTTCCTAATCCTTTTCCACAACTTTTCTACAAGCTACCTCTCCTTTTGTGCCTCACTCAGGTTGATCTCCAGATTGCGACAATTCATGTGATGAAAATAAAATTAATTCGTCTCCTTCGTCTCAGCCGCTTTCTGAGCAATGCTAACCTGTGTCTTTTTTGTTTGACTCTTAAGCTGGTCAACTAACTCTAATATTACCTTCTGAAAATGTTTATGTTACCTGGTGCACTTCAATTTCTTTTTAATAAGAGGTTTCCATCATTATCAAAGACATTTCTTGGGATTTCACTTTCTTCCCCAGCCTTTTTTCTGAAAACTTTTCCATTTCAGCTTCTTCCATGAAAACAAAGCTTTGTTGTGTTAGCAGGTTCCCTTTCTTTCTTTCTGCTAGGCCTCATTTTTTAAGAGATTTCCTTTTTAAAATCTGAGACAATATGTCTTTCTTCATTTCCCTAATAAAGCCTGATACCATTTCCCAAGCCTTTTTGACTAACAATGCCTTCTCATTTATCCTGTTCAAGTTTTATCTCAACTATTCAGTATAAGTTTATATTAGAAGCTGTATATTTTCATTTTATGTTTATTGATTCAATTAAAAAGAGCAAGACCTTAAACTTTTGCAGCCCAACATGACATTCTGGTTTGAATTCTTAACCAAGCCCTACTCCTTTTGGAAATCTTACTTGTATAGATAGACTCTACTAACTTGTAACGATACACAGTATCTTTCTGCTTTCCTTTGCGACTGGTTTAGTGCCTCAGTCCCCTGCAGTATTCTCTTTCAGGTATAGTTTCTGGGGAAAAAAATCTTTAACATGTGAAAAAGCTGCGCTTTGACTATCCTATAGTTATGTTCGCCAGTGCTTTCTTTTCATCGAGGCCCTTTCTGCTTTTCACTGCGTCCTGATTGCTCCAGGGCACAACCGATCCATGCTGCATGACCGAGCCGAGCATCCTTCTGTGACAACAGTGGTCACCTCACAACATATGACAATATTTGGGCCCAGGAAAGCCCCAGTTTCCTCACTAGAACACTGCTTTTCTGCTCATATGGTTTGAGCACAAGTTACACGGACATTTCTTTTTTGCCCAGAGGTGCTTTCCTAGTCTAATAATAATAAATTAATCTCAGTTCTTTATCACAGCCTTAGTCAGTGAGAGCTGATCCTGCCTTCCTTGCAGCTGATGGTATTTTCCCAGTGTTTTGGTGAGAGACAGCTCTGCCCCTAATGGAGGGAGATTGTGCTATGAGAGAGATGCAAGACAGGGAGACAGGACATGCACTCTCTTCTCCTCGGCTCTGCCATCTGTTGCCGCGAGACTTAGGATAAGTTACTCCGTATTCCTGTGTCTCGCATTTTCCACGTGTGCATTGTGTGTTAGTTTGTTTACATCTCTTTTGCAGAAACATCCCAGAGAACACACTATGCCACTGCATGTTTTTTCCATGAGGTATAGCGTTCACTCGACTAGGAGGCCAGTAGTGCCTACTTTTTTAAAAATACCGGTTAATTATCCTTCACACTCACAAGTATGATTAACGAGCAATGTTACTACAGTCACAGAGAGGTTCTTACAACTTGTCTCAATTTGTCAGCGGGTCACAGAGTACCGTCTGGAATGATAACCGTACACGGACGTTGCCATCTGTGACCTCAACTCCCCAGCGCTTCTCAGCCATCTCCCGTGCCACCATCCCAGCTGAGCTCAGCGCTCCCACACACTCGGCGCAGGGAAAGCAGCGTGAAGCCCCCGGGAAGTAGCCTGGCCCCTCCTGCAAAGTCTCTGCAGCTCTCAGGGGTGGGGGAAAGGGATGGACTCGGCAGAAGCAACAAACACGACGTAGCCCTTCCCAAAGCCTATTTTCCTCCCGTGTAACGAGTAAATAAATACATCTGGTACACCGAAGGGCCGGGGGACACGGAATAGCCGAGGCTGCCCTTTCAGCTCCAGCCCAGTCCTCGCACCCGCGGTCAGGGCGGGGA
>NW_009621746.1:0-3213 GCF_000690535.1 Cariama cristata
GAAGGAGTTATATTTTTATAAAGTCTCCCAGCCTACAACGGCCCTGCGCTGTAAGCCTGTCTGCCTGGCGTGAGCGGAAAGAAAAGTGTTTTGTTTTCACGCCATTCATTTTATGCGCTGATTCGCTACGCCGCGTTTTGATATGTTAAATTAATTACCGTGTTGTAGGTTAGAAAAAATAACGAGTGTTTAAAAGTTTATACTGAGTCATTCCTCTGCAGATGAACCTATGACTGACTCATAATCTGAGAACTGCAGTGGCTTGTAAAATAGGAAGGTAAGACATTTACATCTTGATTTATTTGTATCGTCAAGTGTCTAAGATCTGAATTATCTGCGGAAAAGCAGGAGAAATGGTATTCGTGCTAAGAGGCATAATCTCGTGTTCTGCCGCTCTGAGCTTGTGTGTGACGTGAAAGACTGTTTGTGCACCTCTGTGGATCTTTACCGTGCATTAGGACATTTTCTATCTTTTTCTGTTTCTGTAGTAGTAAAATGTGGGACATTCCAACGATACAATTTGAAATTTGCAGTCTCCTTGAGTCAATGACTTCTCTAGCTTGTTGAGATCTAACCGAACCTTGTATATTGCAATTCGTGCGTTTTTTATTTCTTCAATAGAACCGTGCGTTTTCCCTTGCAGGTTTGTCCCATAGAACACGCATAGCATGCTTGTGCACTAATCTGAACTTGCATTTGTAGATGGAAAAGGAGTTTGGTGTATGATGTGAGGGTGTACTAGTGATATTTAGCTTATACAAATGAAATAGTATAATTTGAAATAGTTAGGAAAAATCAGTATTTAAAATAGCTACTGACTAGTGTAGAAGCCTGGATTTAAAGGCTACACTGACTGTTAGAACTAAAGAGATCACAGCATGTACCGTATGTTGTCCCATAAAATGAGCCATTTGACTAAAACTGTGTATAATGGCAATCCATACACACGATGTATGGGTTAACATAGATGTAAATATTATTTATTGTAATTAGGGAGAGTGTTTTTGTTTTAAGATGAGAAATACTTGAACGTTTGGACTGAATCAAGAGTTTTTTATGGCTGAACTGGGAAGCCCCTTGTCATAAAGCTTGATAATGGAAACATTGATGTATCATGAGTTTGGGCATTGCAAGCAGACAGCACTATGAGGTTATAAAAGTTGCTTTGTTCCAACATGAAAATGGTAGGTGTTTTACTGAAATATGACTTGATGAGAAGATTCCAATAATAGCTGGACCTAGAATATAGAAAAGTAAAGTGCATTCAGCAGTGAAGCAAATTAATTCTAATCAAAAGAGGGTGCTAAATGACTCGATCTTTAGGCTTTCCTGAAGTCCTTCTGCAGTTAAGTTTGATGATGCCAATTTTGAGAAACCATTCTTGTATGGATTCAGAGAATTTGATCATCGTGCAAGCATGTTTACTATTGGTACCTTGGAAAACTCTGTAAGATGGCAGTAGTTAGCATCAATGACAAAAAATTCTTTGTGAAGTCTTACCAGTCCATGTTAATACAGTTTGTCTTGTAAATGATTTCAAGATGTTGTATTTTAGATCTTTACGTTGTTCTTGTTCATAATGAAAAGTCTAAGTGAGAGAAGAGGAACATATTTTTTCAATACTGAATTCCAGCTGTTCTATTAGTAGATACAGAAATGCTGAAAATATGAAAAGCCAGAAATCTTATTTTTTAACTTTTATTGTTAAACCACTGGAACATAAATACATTGATAAGTAGATGATCATAATTCTTCTGCAGATGAAAAGGCAGTTTAAAAATAGGAATGACTTAAATCTACGCCAATATCCTAAACTGGCTTTGTATGAATAGATAGTGCATGAATAACACGTTTTGATCTCTGATATCTTAGATGATGCAATAACTAGATTTCATTAGGTTTTTTTATTATAATAGTGTTTCTTAATTGAAGGTGCTGAATCTTACGATATCTGAAGACTGCTTATTACGCATTAGTTTCAGATGTCTGTGCTCTTGTGTACAGTTCCTTTAAAGAATTGCCAAGGCTTAATTTTATTTTATTTTATTTTTTAATGCCTGTGGGTGGGTACTTTCTGAATATGATGCTTGTATTTGAAACCTCCTGGCATTTTTGACGTATGGCTCAGGAACACCAGAAGTGGTGGGAGAGACTGAAATTGGAGATTTCAAGATGTGGTATGGGGAAAAGAAGCCAAGGGAGGGAGAGTTGTGTATTTTTGTGTGACGGAATAAAGGTGTGATTGTAGCACAAGAGGTAGTGCTGCAGTCATGCTACGTTTTATCTTATATTTTTTAACCTGTGGTGATAAAGTGGTGACATAGAAACTACAGCAGTGAAGGACTGGCAAAGAGAATATAACTAGTCTTCCAGCTCTGCCTCCTGGAAGTCCATACCCTCATAAATGGATAGTTTGAAATCAGTACATGTTTGTTTTGACAAATCACAAACACATTTCATTTTTTCTATGCCTTTTTTTTAAGGTAGAAAGAGAAAGGACTAGAGAATTGGGAGGAAAGGGGGGACAACTTACAATGGAAGATCATTAGAAATCTGCAAAGTAGGAAGAGACGCTCTCCTCTTCTAATGGGAAAGAAGAGAAAAGGAAATAAAGACAAAAAGCCCCTAGAAAACCAGTAAGGAAAGTATACAGTAGATCGATCTTAGACCTTAGGGAGAAAATAAGACAAAAGATTATTTGCTGTTGGGAATTGTGAGAGAGAGAGATGTCTGTGTAGTCCTTGAGGGTGGTTTTGTTTTCTTCCTGGAGATCTTTTCTGTTGGAGCACTGACAGCAAAATATCATTGCCACTGTGACTTCAATTGCTACTGACTATTGGCTTTGTAACTAGGTTAACAGGGCGAGTGTCTCTAAAATTATATACAACAACTGTAGGTCACTAATCCTCTCCACCCCCAAAAAATGTTAAGCCTTTGATTTCCATGCTGTTGTTCTTCCCTGCTGCTTTACTCTGCATGTGTAAAGTGTGATTTTAGTAGAATTCCAAGTTCTGCAGTTCTTCTAGTCAAGGGCAGCATGGGAAGCGAAGTCTAAACATGTTTGTGGAGGCAGCAGTTCAGTATTGGACATGTGCGATGGCCTCCATCCCTGGCTCCCTCCTCATACTGAAAATTGGGGTGTTGTGTACTTTGACATCCAGACCAAGTTTTTGCAAATTGCAGGCATTAGAACTGCAGTGGGCATAGCAGGAA
>NW_009621746.1:3244-29453 GCF_000690535.1 Cariama cristata
GGAATGTCCATAGTTCCAGTATTATTTTATGTAGTATCATAAAATGATCATTTATGAAATGGATTTCTCTGATGTATAGAGGAAACATTCTGTAGATTATTTGCAATGATAAAAATTGCTAATAATTCTGTAGTATAGTTTAAATGGTCTGAAGTGACTGTCTCACATACAGTTTATGTAGCAAATGCTTCAGTCAAAAACATTAATGAAAGAAGTCATGAAACTTCTATTTTACATGCTTTAATGATGACTGTATGGAAGCTCGTAGTTAGAAAAATTTAACATTTGGAGTAATAGTGGACTTTTGTCTGACTTTGTGGTTTCTGCATTAATATGAAAAACATCTTTTTGTAAATAAAGTAAGATCTGCCCACTCAAGACAAGGTCAAAATGCCATGAGTCTTTCTTTTTGCTAGATGCCCAAGAAAGCTGTAGTTAATTTTGATTTGGTCTATCTTGAAAAGAATGTTGCAGATGCTACTGTAAGATAAGAAGTGCCTTCCTGGCTGCCACTTCATTCCTGCAAGCTTTGACATCTACCAAGAAAGAGAAGATGGTCCATTGAAGATACCAATGTAAAATCTAGGAGACCTGGAGGCTTGTTTTTTTTTTTTCATTCCGGTGGATGTGTGTACTGTAAGTCATTCGGTTAGAGCCAAACCGACAAGGGGCTTTGATGTTGCAGTGCAGAGTGATGTCATACCCGAGTCCCAGGGGCAGAAGGGGGATTCCAATCCAAGTTTCCTTCTTCCCTGGGGAGTATTCTCATCATCAAGCCACAGGCTAGTTAAGAGTAGTGTCACTTCCTTCTCTTGAAACTCTTCTGCTATGCTAGGAATAATCAAAAGTCAGTGTGCCTGAGAAACGGAGCAAGAGGAAACGTGGTGTCTCGGTCAGGTGGTTAGAGCAATTACCAGGATGAAGAAAGATACAGAGTCTGCTGATGCTTCTTCCACTGCTGTTTTGTTTATTGTTTTCTGGTGCATTTGAACTTGATGTTGAGATGCTTGGTGAGGTGACCAACCTTGTCAAGACACATGTTTCCTTAAGCATAGAAGATGTGCTGGGGAAGAAAAGAGTACTGATACTTGAGTGCCACTGGGATTAGGTGGTAGCTGGCTAGGAGTTCTGAGAATAACTTTGGTGCAACTTGTGGTTTATGTGTGTCTGGCTTCTGGCTCCATATACAGACGATTTTCCTGATCTGTAATAAAATGGGAATAGTGGCGCTTTCCTGCAATCTGAGGACATAAAAATGATGAGGTGCTGAGACCCAACAGGGCAGTACAAGCGTCATCTATTGATAAGTGAAATTAATTGCAAGCGCTGTGTAGAGCCGTCCTGTTCTGTCTCCTCTGCAGTTCTGTACCATTCTGCACCGTCAGCATCGTGGGACAGGAAACAATATTTGCTTCACACTCTTCCATTGTTGCGTACAGCAAACACGCAATGCTGTATGAAGCTGAGTGTACATGACAGAATTTGTCAGTGGTAGCTGTTCTGGTGCTTATACTTTTTCCCAGCTTTTTGCTTTGGATGTTCTAGAAAGGTAACAATTTTTTCTTATTCTGTGGAACCAGCTTATACAATAAATGTGCCTAAAATAACTTTGAGCAAACCCCAGATCATAAACCAAATTTTGGCAATATGAATGGATTTAGTTTTGTAAGCTCATCCATGTACTTGAGAGAGGGAGATAATTAGAACAATTTTCAGAGGTTTTTATAATGGAGAATCTGTGTACTGTACCAGTTTGACTATGCCCTCTCTCTGTCTTTCTGTAGAGAGGAACCTACTAAAAGTAGGTTTCCTTGAGTGTTGTGGCTTCTGTTTATTTAATGATTTGTAGATGTAAGTCTTGATTTTGCATAGGAAGTATAGCCTTACAATATTCATTCAACTTGTTCTTGTTTTAATCTCCTTTAAACCATCCCAAGTGACTCCTCTTTCTGCATTTTATGCCCTTCAGCCACTAATGGAATGCTCTGGTCCGTCCTGTGCTTCTCTTCCATCTTAAGTTGTTTGGCCAAACAAGTATAAATACTCTTCATTTCTCAAGCTGGTTCCTCTGATTCTTAGAAGAGACTTCTTTTGAACTGGTTTTGATCAGATCTCTTGTAATTTTAATTTGTTAAGGGATGGATTTTATTCCAAGGTGGTTTCATCCTTGCACTTGAGCAAAGTGACTGCATTCTCTCCTTTACTTCCATTTGCATCACGTGTCTCTTGAAATACTTGTTTCTAGGCTTGTACTTACTTTCACATTTCTGGCTAATATTTTTTTATCTGCAAATCCACTTTTCTTTGACCCCTCTGTAGCTGCCTGCTTCTTTTAACTCCCTCCCGACTCCATCTCCCACTCCAGGTGAATTAGCAGCATCTTCTTTTTCAGGTCACTAAAGATAGTCTACAATGTACCCTGCTAATTGTCTGAAGTACACATATCTTTAAATCTACACTTGCTCTCATTCCATCCTTTTCACTGTCCTCTTTTCTGTTCAGCACAACATTGTTGAGAGAGGAGCAGTGCTTTTGCCTGGGAATGTTTTTATTGTTATGACTGTTGTGATTGAACCTGATTAGGATACCAGTTCTACATTCAGTAAGTGCCAAAGATAAAGTGCTTGTGGCTGTAAAATGACATACTATCAAAATGCTACCATTTGGCTGACATTTTCAGTAGAAGGAAGTTGGATACCTAAATAAGTGAAGGCTGCTGATTTGCATATACACATCTCTAACAGTTTTGGAACCTTTGATGCAGTAGTATTCTCATTGCCTTCTAAAACGCAGTGTTTTGAGGGACGGGGGTAGAAATGGATTTGAGCTAACTTCATTTGAAGTCAGTAATACGTAGTGTCACTTGAAGTCAGCAGTATCTTCTCTGTCTGTTCTATGTCAGGAGTTGAATCATGTTTCTATCTACAGAGCCTGAGCATGCTATATTTCAGATTAGCAAATATGTCTTACTACTCACCCATGGTGTCAATGTGTAACGGAAATACTGATGGATCCTATGTTGTAGGCCAGCTATTAGATATGGCTGTTGTGTTGCTCATACTGTTTGGCAGGGTTTTTTGTATCTGTGTTATAGCAAGGTATTTTAACGCTTTTTTTGGAGTATGTGTGGAAGAATGCTCTTGGTAATCTCTAGGAAGGTAAAACAAGTTTATTGTTGTTTGCGTGTTGTACTTTGTCAGTTATTTTTCAATACCTGGGACCATAAATTTCCCTTATTCCTCTTTCCTTCTTACAAATTCCTGAAAACTTCAGTTTCATTTTGACAAGGATTATTTAGACATGCAACTTTCAGTATTTTGGCCAGTAAGATTTTTGAGGGAGTTTTGGGGGATTTACTTGGTTGTATGTGGGCTTTTGGGTTTTCTTTCCTTTGTTTTTGTGTGTGGGGTTTTTTTTGTTTGTGTGTGTGTTTGTGTGTGTTTTTTTTAAAAGAAAGATGTAGGGTAAGCAAATTAATATCCACCCACTGCATTCTGTATATTTTTGCTGAGGAGATTCTCTCAAAATAAATGAGGAAGAAGCTTAAAATTGTCCTGTTTGTGTAAATAAAGCTGTTAGTACATATAGCCAAAGTATGGTGCTGTATTTTTTCAGAATTATTTACTAAGACTTTTGGTGGTGTTTTTTTATTTTTTAAATATGCACTCTCAATGTATTAGTTGACTATTCTGAGATGAGATAGCACAGACAGACTTTGAAAGTCCTTTGAGCTATACATAAAAACGTAGTTATTCCAGAATAAGAGTGTCCATATGCTGAGTTAATTGGAAAAGTTCAAAGTATTTGAACCCTTACTTGCAGTGTTGTGTTTTATATAAAGAACAAGGAGGACAAAATGCAGTCAGGAAAAATTACTACTACTTATGTCTGTTTTGTATGTAACTTCTGTCATGTTTGGTTGCATGAGAAAATGTTAGTGAGATAAATAGGGGAAGCTGACAACGGTCTTTATGCTACATGCTTTATTGATGCTTACGATAATTTGCTACCCATCTCCCATGGTATGTTTTGCAGCAGAAGTGCAACCTGAAGATGTCTTGGAATGCTTAACTTCATCTTAAGCAGTTTTAGGTAGTGACTTCTGTTGCTATGGTTTAGGTCGGGGTTTGTCAATATTCCTTATGCTTAGAGGTACTGATATCTCTGTTTTGCTTTCAGATGGAAACTTTAAATGTGCTTAAGATAGCTGTATTTTTAAGCTGGCATAGCTGCTTCACACAAAACTGTTTGTTTGGTTTTGTTTTTTAAATATTTCTAACTAAAATCTTACTAAAATCTCCTGATTAAACAAACGTCCTGTTGTACTTAAATATTTGTACGTGAAGGTAATGTTTGTGGGGAAAAAAGTACTGTCTGTTGGTTACCTATAGAGAAAGGATTCGTCTTCTCTTATAGCTAATGAATTTTTACAGAGTATTAAATAGACCATGTGTTAAGGTATCAGTTGTTAACACCTCCACAATGTTTGTCATGTTAAAGAAGGGGAAAAATTGGTGAGCTCTCCATTAGATGGTGCTGCTGGGATTGAAATATTTATATACCTAATGGAAGCAGGCTTCTTCCTAGAACTGTTTTCATGGCTGTATTATTTTTTAAAGGACTTCTCTTCATTAAAATACTTTCCAAAGGCAGGGATACTTGCTAAGATGATTTTTTTTTTTTTCCAGTTTGAAATGAATAGATAAAATACTAAAAAGAAAGGCTGTCTCCATGGGAAGGAGGTATGGAAGAAATAAATCATACGTTTTTTGCATGAGTGATTTAGATTTTAGCAGCTGCTTCTGTTCTAGCTCTCATCTGTTTGAAATGTTGACTCTTGTGTTACATTCATGCCCTGGTATCGTGTAGATGGGGATACTGCAGTATTAAAGAAATTCAGTGTTAAGAAATACTTGATTTAAAAATCTGGAAATTAATTAGAGTGACCATTACAGCAATAACACCCTCATGAATCTAGTGTTTGAGTTCCTGTCTTTTTGTTGACCCCTGTCCACTAGGATTTCTTTTTAAAGAGCAGTGTTTTGACTTAAACACGTAATGATAGTGTTCCTTTGCCTGAGCGCTGACTGACTAATGATTTTAGAAAAACTTATGGGAACAAAGATGGTGCCTACACACAGAGGCACTGAGTACCATCTTAAATGCTGTAGGTGATCCCAGATGGTCTGAAGTTGATGCTCCGAAAGTGTGCAATCTTCCATATGGCCAAACTTGTATCTGCCAGTCCTGCACACGTCTTGGATGTTTTAGGGCATCTAAAATTGTACTAAACACCCATGATTGGACACCTGACTCACTCTGCAATAGTTAGAGTTGAGATACCTATTTAAATAAAAAAAGTGCATTGGCAAGCATATTTGTTAAATGCTCCTTGCTGTTAGGATTCCTTCAAAGATAGCAAGACAAGGTTTTTGAGGTCTTTGAATTCTTCCACACCACAGGGCTGTAAGTAGAAAAAAAGCCCTCATTTTTAGAAATGGTGTTGGTCAGTAGTGACAGAGTTAGGTTGGATTCATGAAGCTGCAACCCTCTTCTTGCTACAGGTAGAAGTATTTTTAGTGTGATTTAAAGAGTCAAGGTAATTGTGACCAACTAGCAAAAAAGTTTAGTAGCATTAAATAACACTGAGCAAGAACTGGAAGAGACAAAATCTTTCTTAAGAAACTGAGATTTTGTTTTTATTTTGTAGATGAAGTAGCTTAGTAAAAATCCACTTCTTGGGGCTGGAAAGTTTAAATAAATTTGGATCCAGCAACAAGAAGCCTAGCTTAACAGACCTGGCCGGATTTAATAGCTGTTAAAGTGGTGTGCAGCAGCCAGTGGACTTGACATGTAAATTTCTGTTTTAAAAAAAAGAAGAAATCGAGAAATTTGCAAAAATCTTTGTTGACTTTCTAAGCTTTACCAGGGTTAAAATGTGTGATTGCAAGGTGCTGTTAGTTCCCCAAAATCTAGCAAGTTGAAGTAATAGGCAGAGGGATGATTCTCCTTGGTCTTAATCATCCATTTTGTAATAACTCAAATAGGAAAAGTTACCGGTTATGTGATAACTGGAGAAATGGACAAGCTGTTGTGTGAGAGAACTTGGCCATTAGTGTTTTATCAGTTTGCTAATAATAACTTATGGCTTGCTAATAATAACCCTTAAAGGGTTATTGCCCCCTTAAAGGGGCAATTAAAAGATAGCAGTTATCATCCAACCGTACGACTTCACATCAGATATGAACTGGCTGTTTCTCAGTTACGTGTTTGGATTTATAAGTGAGGCCAAAACCAAAGATGGAAATGAATTGGGCAGAAAGAGTCTTGCCCGATCACCTTGAATAGAAAGCCTTGATTCTAACATTGCCATAGGATAGGGTATAGACAGAAGGGTGATAGTATTCTGGGCTCTGTTAATAGATACTTAAGTATTAGCAAAACCTAGGCTTGCTTCATCCCTCGTACCTTGACTTTCAACTGGTTAGGAGACTACCTTTGTGTTTACAGGCTAAGACTTGGCAATTAACAGGAGTTGTCATTGTATTTTGCTGTGCTTGGGTTCCAGATTGAGGAATAACTTGTTCCTGGCCAAAGTGACATCAACAGCATATCCCACAGGAATGTTGATCGGAGAGGGCATAGTAAGGATGGTCAGGGAAGAAGTGATATATTGTGGTTTATTAAGGATGTTTATTTTTAGGTGAAGAAGGTAACGAGGGAGATCTAAGGAGTGATAAGAGCAGTATTGTGGTAGACTCACCAAAAATGGGTAGGATGGTGAAGCTTCCTTCTATTTTAAAAAAAAACTAGTGAACAAATGATCAAACATGAGATTTGGTGTAAATGAAGTTTGCACAGTTGTCTTTTGAGAAAGGCACATGGGACATGCACTCCTATGCAAGAATTTATTGATGTACGAGAAAGCTCTTGATAATAATATGGATGCTTGTCTTGATTTAATGTTGACCAAGAGAGGAAGAAGCTGGTTAAAAAGATGGAAGAAGGAGGCAGCTAGTGAAAGATTAACTGGAACTGATAAAATTCAATTTTTCTAGGAACTGAAGGAGGAAGAACAGCAAGATAGAGAACAGCAGCAAAATAAAGACAACAAGAATTTAGAAAATTTGTAGGTAAGATGCCATAGGAAGCATGTTAGACTCTAAGATGAATTCAGTAAAGTTATCCTCTTTTTAGGGAACAAGCATGAATTAGTAATTTTTACTTTCTTTTGCACTGACACATAGCAACAGACTGCTTTGGCTAAATCAGTACGTTGCTAATGATCTGAAATTTGAGAAGAAATTGCTTGAATTTAGGCGACTCTTAAAGATGAGTAAGAAAGAATGGCACAAGTGTGTAGGGAGAAGATTGGAGTGTTTGAGCCATAAAACAATATCAAACTAACACAGGAGATAAAAGAATAACAAAAAACCATTTTTCATAGAAGAAATTCCTTGAATTTAGGCGACTCTTTTAAAGATGAGTAAGAAAGAATGGCACAAGTGTGTAGGGAGAAGATTGGAGTGTTTGAGCCATAAAACAATATCAAACTAACACAGGAGATAAAAGAATAACAAAAAACCATTTTTCATATGGTCTTGAGCAGTCAGAGGGTATTGTTCCAATAGACAGTGTGGAGGGAAAAGTGACAAAAGTTGATGTCAAGAGAAATGAAGTAATTCTTCTTTCTTCTGTCATCTTTAGAAGAACCAACTGATACAGTGCATAACCCAGTTAGCTGTTAACTTTTGCATCTGTTTGGGATAATTAATTGAGTCTAAATGCAATTAAAAGGGATTTTTGTATTTGATCTTGTGATTTGTTTTAGTGATGTGAAACTGAGTAATGAAGTTTTTTTTCCGGAAAAATTAGAATAAATGTTTTTTGTTATAAACATCTGCAAGAATACAGAAGGATGGTAAGGGCTGTTAGAAATTTCTCTGTAGTATTTTATCACAGTTCTTTCTGTGTCCCAGTTAAGGGTGTAGGAGACTGAGGAGAAACAGTCTGGTTTAAAGGACATGGCTGCAAAGGTAGCATGCAATGGATTGGAAAAGTGAGCAGGAAGATGTGGGTAACTGTCATCATCTTGGGTGATATTGCCTAGGCATCTATTTTGGCTTCTGAGATAGTTAAAATTTTCCAACAATGACTTTAAGGACTGAATAATAGAGAACAATTAATTTAGTACATTTGCAAATGGATACCAAACTGGGAACCCCTGTAAGCATTCTGGAGAACAGATCTCCAGTTCAAAATGAACAGGCCTTGATGAGGTCAGTGGCATCGGGTAGCTCATTGCTCTGTAAGTTTTCATATGGCCTACATTTTTCTTGCAACCAAGGATGCAGTTTTAGTTTCTCTTGTCCTGATTTCAAATATTGAATCTGATTCAAGATGTCATTGAGCTTCAAAGTACTTGGCCTACAGCCTCCTATATTAAATTAAATGCCTAAACCTGATGTTATGACTAGATGCAATGTGTCAGTCTTGATGCTCTTACCGACACTGAAATGAAATAGTGTATTTCCCCCACTCTTAGAGCAGACCTAGAGCTGCAGTGTGCTGGAATTCATTGGGTAGTGTTTAAACCACCAGTGAACATGAGTTTTATGTCATACAATGTTGTGAGGTGAACTATGAAAACCAAGGAGCTGTGATTTTGATATTGATGGTGTGGTGCTGTGTTGTTTTTTTTTTAAGGTGTTTGTTGTTGTTGTAGTTTTTTGTGTGTGGTGGTGTTGTGGTTTTTTGTGTTTTTTTTTTTTTTTTTTTTATTGGGGTGTTTGGGTTTTTTGTGTTTTTTTTGTTTTTTTTTTTTTTTACTACCACAAGCATAGTAACTTCCAAGGAAGAGATGGGAAGGCCAAATTAAAGATGTACCAACATCTTAATGGCTGTAGTTAGTCACCAGGGCTCAATCATCAGAGCTTATTGCCAAGTGTTACATACAATAAGTAAAATAGGTTTAGAGAGCATTTTAATAATACATGTTTCTATATGGCCTTATTCACTGTTGGAGCTCCCTGAGCCTGTATGATACTCTACCTAAACTGCTGTTGTATCTTTGTTCTTCTGATCTCTACTTGTTTTCCTGTAAATAGAAATGTTTTTAAGAAACCTTTAATGTTTGCATACAAGTGACTTCTGAGATGTTGTTTCCTTATGGCCTCCAACGAAACCAGCCTACATATCCAGATGTTCACTGCAAGAATAAAGAGACCAGTGTATAATGGCTGTAAATTAGTATGGAAGAGTTCAGCTTCCATTGTTCTAAGCTAATGTAGGATATTAATCTGTTTTCAATAACTAGGATGAGACTACGTGGTGACGGACTTATTCTTTCTGCAGATGCTCAAAGTGATCAGTCCTCTTTGTGACAGTATGGCAGCTTTGCTATGACTGTGGTAGAACTAGTTAAGAGTCCAAATTCACTAGCTTTGGAAAAGCAGGCAGGATAAGAATTGATACCAAGCTGATGACTTTTCAGGATTATATTAGCTGATAACAACTGACCTACTGCCAGTACTGAATGAGGCAGAAATGCATAGGGGAAATAGACCTTGGAATGTTACACATGTTAAATCGGTAATACCATTACCTGCAATTTGCCCAGATATGATTGTTTGTGGTGGTTGTCTAACATGGAAGGCTTCAGGGTTGTCTCCAGTCCATACTCTAACGTGTGGATAGTAGGACTGGAGATGTAAAGTCTGGAAAGTCAGTATGTCATTAGAGAACTCTTAAGAAGTGTTTGAGAACACTTATATCCACAAGCAGAGCACTGTAGGACAGAAGTCTTCATTACAGAAAAAAGGAGTCTTTCAGGTGTGTAGTGTTCTTCTACCTGCCTTCAACAACTCTTTTTTTTTTTAGTTCACCAGAGGACTAGATCAGGGGCTGGACTATAGGTTAGAACACAGCCATTTGTTGCTGCTGGAAGGATTTCTTTTTTTAATCCATCCTTTGCCTCCGGTCTAGTTGGTGTGTGTGTTTTCTTGTTTTTTTTTTTTTAAATTTGCATTGTGTGTTGTGTGTTTTGGATTACTATACTGAGGTCCTTCTCTGAACCACATGGAGGTAGGTGTTAGACAAGAACTACTGAAGCCTCTATAGCATTATATTCCAATCTGAATTGAGGAAATTGTTTTCATGGTGTGACCTGAGCTTATGACCGTAGCTCCAAGGGTTCTGATCTCTGTAGGGCCATCTTGCAAAATAGCAGATTAAACTTGCTCCAGCGTGATTTCCAGATGCCTAACAGTCTAGGAAGAGCTGTGCTTACCCTTGTGATTTGAAGTGCAGCAGTTGCCTTAGGTGGAAAACCTAAGGCAGGCCACAAAACCAATATTGTTCTGGCTGTGGTTTTTTGATAAGGCATACAGGGAGTGCAGCCTGCCAGTTCATGAAGGGTGAGAGCTCGTATTCGGTATGTGGATAAAGATGATGAAGTCGATGTAAGTACAATGCTGTCAGGACTGACAAGAAAAGTCTAATGTCAGGTGAGGAGAAGCATTTAGCTATCCTGGGGAACTTAATGAGCTGTGCTACTGTCTGCTTTCTGTGTGAATGGGTGGACACCTTTGGGTCCTGAGGATAATTCCCAGGGATTGCTTTGGTCATTAGAACATGGAGATGTTGATTTTTGCTCAGGCAATGCAGCTGTATTGCTGGTCTTGGTCTGTAGGCTCCAGGGCTAGAATTTAGGCCTTCAAATGAATGAGTGCATTACCAGATAACAGAAAGACACATGTTCTTTGGTTTCTGTTTTGCATGCTTTTATGTTTTTTTTTTTTTCTTTCTTTCTCCATAATTACAAATTAATTCTGTTGTGCAATGGAGACAGCCCTCTTAACTAGGTTTCAATTTAAAAAGGAGCATGTAGTTACTGGGGTCAGAAGGTCTTTTTCATTCATTCCTCTGTTGTCATCAACTAGGATAAAAATTGCATAATCACAAATGTGGCTTTTGCTGGTGAAGTAAATTGTCTATAAGAGGAAAAGTGAGATGGAATGTCTGAATGTACTGTGGGGTGGAAAGAATGTTTCAATAGGACAAAACCAAAAATTAAAATAAGGACCACAGAAACAGTTCTTCATATATTGCATTACATGCAATATACTCCCTCCTGCCCGCCCAACTGCTTTATGGCCTGTTAGGAAAGTTGTATTACACTGTCATGGTAACAGTGTTGTAGTTCTTCAGTACTAAAACAAATGTGGTCTTTGCGCTTTTGAGACTTTACATAGTAGGATTTAGTTTATGATCAGTTTTGTAATTTAAAGTCTGTCCTAAAGCTTGAATCCTAGTACTTGTGCATTTATGATCCACAACATTAACTTGAAATACTCAATTTGCAACTTTCAAAAAGTTGTGTAATTAAAAAAATACTTAAGTATCATTAAAAATATTTTAAAACAGCAACTAAAATAAAAATACAGATTGTTCAGATTATAAATTGATCATTTTTGGCAGAATAAGAGGAGTAATGTTTGAGTTGTGGAATGTTTTGCATTTACTCGTAGACTTTAAATATAATCCTTAAGTTGTTATTGGCCCTCTGAAAACTGAGGAAAGATTCATTCATTCAAGCTGCTTTACTTTGAGTGAAATGGATTTTATACTGTAGTTGTGTTGTAGCATATTTTCGTTGCCAAAAGAAGGAAAGAACACGTTTCAGTTTGTTACTGACTGTCTGTAGGGATTCTTGGCTCTCTTGTTAGCTTGTATTTCACAGTAATGTGAAAATGGAAGAAATAAGATGGTACCGTGCTTTCTTGTAAATACATTCCAACTGTTTCACTGGTACTAATTTTCTACAAGAATAAAACTGGTAGCTTAAAACTGCTTCAGTTCTCAATATCACAGTTCAGAAATGGTGATGAAGTGCTAGCCAATATGTTTTAATACTGTTTGGTGGTAGTATTAAAACTACCTGTGTTTTCAATGTTCATATTTCCTTCCTTTTATATCAGAGTGTAAATCTTTCCTATGCTGAACTGGTTGAAGTACAGTAGCTAGTAAAATTAGACGTGTGTTGTGAAATGGAGCATGCATCTCAGTTTCTTTTCTTGGTTTTGGTTTAGGTTAACAGAAGTATCTTTACATCTGCAGTTTCTGGAAATTTAAGAACACTGTGAACCTCTGGCCAATAAAAATTTTCCCATTATGTAAAACGTTCTTGCAGATTAGCTTGACTTAGTAAGTGGTGGCAGTGGTGACTTCCTCCGTGAAGTAAATAGACTTTTACAATGAAATTTTTCATGAACTAATAGATCTCAGTGCAGCTTTTTGATTTGCTATAGTTTGTTATGGTTTCCTGCAACCTTAACCTACTATTTCTCTCTTCTGCCTTCAGGCTTGTGAGAATTGTTTCTGTATATTAATAGGAGATGCTTGAAACCGACTTAACTTGTTTGTTTCCCAGCAGGAAAGCCTTGAGTGCTTAGGCTATAACTGAATCAGGACCAGCTTTCGGCAGTGGGAGACAATATATTAATCCATTGGAAGCACAGACTGCAGTCTTGTGTGTCACTGTAGTTTGTGCTGTGAATTTTTTTCATGTAAACAGGTAGGTAGCAACAATTCTTCTCCTGTGTATGTTTTAGAAACCTCATGACAGTTGTGTGAGTTAGGTGTTTTTGTTGGGATTTGTTGGGGGTTTTTTTTGATAGAAGAGGTATTCGTATCATTGCATGATGTTCTCCTTTGTGCTTTCACATCTTTAAGTTTATGGTATTAATTTTACAAATCATCTTCAGTGCCTGGATTTGCTTTAGTTATGAATGAGGGTGATACCTCAAAAGTCAAACAAGTTTCATTCTTATTTCTGTTAAGTAAACCCTCTTCCTTGTTCTGTGTCTTCCACACAATCAGAATGGACTATTTAGCAAGTTCTGCACGCTTTGCCTGATGGAATGAAGTTGTCTGATAGTGTATGGAGGCTTCTTTACTTATAAATTTTTGGCTCGTTTTATCAGTTCTGTTGTATTTGCAAGGAAGGTAAGCAAATTATTATCCCCATTTCATTAAACGTCTGAGGGAAAGATTTTGTCTTTGTTGTTTCAAATAGCTTAAAAATAGGATTAGAATTCCTAGGCTTCCTCAGTCAGCTTATTTGGGAAACTACATTATACCTTAGCTGCAAGAGGAGAAAACATCTTGAATCTTTTAGAACAGTACATTAAATGTGTTTGAGGTTGTGCTTTCCTTCCTTGTCCCACTCTACTTTTTCTGGAGTTTGAAAAGAAATGATGCTTCTACAAAAAAGTTATTAGTCCTGTTTGCCGTCAGTTTAAACTGTAAATTAGGAATGGATAAAAAAAGTGAAACCTGCTCCTTTCAGCTTCTCGTCATGAAGACAGGAAATTCCTCAATCCTTCAAGTGAATGGTAGGGATTGTGTCTTTGGAGAGTAGCAGCATTTGATGCTCTGGGACTACTCTGTGACCTGTTCGTTAGAGGAGATGCAGCTTTATAAAGCTGGAAGGTAGAGTGGCTCTTTCAAAATTTTGTGTGGAAAAGGGGTAAAAATAAGCGTTTGGCTACAATAGCACTAGACAGTATAAGCATGATGACGAAGAACTTCTTGTAAGTTATAAATTATGTAAATTAATGATGCTGTTTATACACAGAAGTTCATGTTTTTGTCGCGATAAGTTCTTTTTGTAGGTTCACGTAGTAGTATAACAAGTCCCTTCTACATTGCGAATCTAGACGTAGCACCTGAGGGGTGCAAGAGGAGGAGGTAATCTGCTAGAATGATTCGATACTGTCTTGGCCTTTTCTCTTTCTGTCTTACCCTCCCACTAAGAACACATAGGACCTTGAACAATTTATGAAGCAGACTTGCTATCTTCCTGTAAGATTTTCTTCCTTGGCCACATCTTCTAACTTAGTGCTAAGTGTTTTTTTCCTAAGAAATGCTGTTTGCATCCTTGATAGTGTCTGAATCCCAGCCAGAAAGCAGCTAGGCTGCATGTGGCTGTCTTCAAGTCATTCTCAGTGTCCTGAAGCAGAACAGGTTAAAAAGTGTCATTAAGGTGCTAGTTTTAGACTTACTGTGGAAACTGAAAAATATTTAAAGATCTTATTTTACCATTTATGTTCTGTTTTTAGGGGAAGGGGATATTTTTGTCATCTCCCCCCCCACCCCACCCCGAAGACATAATTGTGTTGTGTTCCTTATTTCCAGTTATTCTTTCACTTTTGGCAGTTCTCAGCTTAAGACTGAAGTCGTATTATACAAGGTAATACGTATACAAGTATGTGAAGAGATGGGAACTTGGTAGGTGTCCAGGTAAGATCAGAGAAAGGAGGCCTTAGATGTGTTCTTCAACAAAGGAGAATAGAAAAGTACAGAAATGGTCTAAGTCATGCAGAAAAGTGTCTGATGGCTCTTCCGTTTTTTTTTTTTTTTTTTTCTGTTTTGAAGCCAACAAACGTTTCCCCTTTTCAAATTCATTATCATGTTTTTAAAAATGTGGTATATGGTGTTTGGTCTACAAACCAGGGAAGAGATTTGAAACTGAAGGTGACCTTTTGTGTTAAATAAATTATTTTTAGTAGAGACAAGCTTAAAATAAAACCAACTAAAACTTTGTTTGGCAGCCTAAACTGAGTATATGTTATCCTTTACAGGAATTTCAATTTTAACTAAGCCATGTTAGAGAAGGAGAAAAAAAAAATAATTGTAAAACTGCTGTTATAGTGCGTGGCAACTCAGCAGCCCCTGTGAAGACTAAGCAAAGGACTTGTGCATAGCTGTGAGAAATTTAATCTTTCTCTGATCTGTGGATGGGGGAGTGGGTAGTAGGTATGCTCGTTATGTCTGCGAGTCTGTACCTATGTTGCCCATTACCTTTTCTTTAAAAGGCCAATGTAAACCTTGTTGAAACATGCCGCTAAAAACAACCAACCTTTTCACTGCTGGGAGCCAAAACCCAAAAGGATGCATCTACTTCCAGGCTTGCCCATTTCCTTTCTGCTTATCCCCATGTAACATGCCCTGAATGCTGGCTACTGCCCCTTCTCCTGGGGAGGCTGCAGCAGAAGGTAAGGAGGTGCTGAAGAGCTGCTGGAAGTTTCTGAGCTTTCCGTGTCATTATCAGCATTGTGTTCAGCCCTGCCTAATATTCCAGTAAGGCCAAACCAGAAAGCCTGGGCAGGATCCTCCCCCCAAGGAGGACATGGATCTCAAGGAATAATAGGTTGCTGATGGTAGGCACCTGGGCTGCTATGGGCTAAAAGATCTGGCCTTGAGCCTTGCTCTGCAGGATGCAGAGGGAAGGAGGGGTGGAAAGCAGTGATGAGCCTATTGTTGCAAACGAGCCAACAACTGACTGATTGGCACTGAGCGCTCTTTGTTGCTCCCTTTGCTCTAAAATGCAGCTGGGGAGAATGAAGAAGTGAGGCGGGAAGCTATCCCAAGTATAAATTAGACTTCTAGTGTCCGAAGAGACAATGGGCATAAATTAAAAAACAAAAACAAAACCAAAAAACAACAAAAAACCCCTAACAAAACAGCAACAGAAAAAAACACCCCAGAGCAACAAAACCTAAAATGCCATCTGAAGAGAAGCTTTTGACTGTGGGAGTGCTCAAACACTGCAGCAGGTTGCCCAGAGTGGTAGTAGAGTCACTCTCTGTGTGGATACCCAAAACTCGATGGGACACCGTTCTGGGCAGCTGGCTCTAGCTGACCTTGCTTGAGCAGGGAGGCTGGACTAGATGATCCCCAGTTGCCCCTTCCAACCTCAGCCCTTCTGTGAAAGCATCTTCAATATATGGATGTATTCTTTAGCTGCTGTTGTGGAACACTTGGGAAATAATTACAAATGCCCCTGCTGGGCATTTGTCTCACAAATGCTGCTGCTGTGTAATCACAGCAGTTTTAATTATATAGGGAAAGCATCCAAGTGTTAAAATAGTTAATTGACTAAACTCCCTGATTTAAGTAGCAAAAGCAAAAAAACCACCAGCACCCCCCCAACCCAGAAAACCTCAAAACACCCCAAACCTTAAAAGACTTTTTTTCTTTAGTTTTTTAACCCCTTAAAATATTAGCGGTTATGAGAATAAAAGGTAGCTTTAATGTAACTTCTAACCAGTAAAGGCACTAAATATAAGAAACAACTAGAAATTTAAAAAATTGTTTATCTTTTTTTCCCAATTCCCTCTAGTTTTGCCATAAAGTAAAATCACAAAATTATCCTATGAAAAATGAAGGAAAAGAAAGGCAGGAACGTGAGAGGAGGAACAGCAGAGAGAATCCTCAGAGATCCCACGAAACTGCAGTTTATTCCTTTCGCCTAAGGAATAAGCTCACAACTATTAAGACATGAGATGATTTGAACGAGCATTTTTGTAACTGTGTTTCTTTCCCGGGCTCTTTGTCCTCCCCTGTTTGCATTTTGCATAGTCCTTAGACTGCAGTGCAGTAATTGGCAAGGAGGGAATTACTGAGAGGGAAAATCAAGCTATGGTGGGTGGCCCCTCTTGCAGTCTTGTGTTGCTGAGATCTGCATTTTGGAGCAGGAGGTAATGAACGGCTGCCTTCAGTTTTCCAATTCAGAGATCTGACTGCTTGCAAAAAAAGGATGTGGATGAGTTTTCATTAAGTGTCCCTAGTGTGTGCATGGCATGCCAGACAGCCATTAAGTTTATTGGTGCAGTGGTTTGTTTTTTTTCTTGATATGAAACACTTGCAGTTTCTGTCTAATACTTTGTTTTTAATCCTCTGTGCTCAGACAGTGGAGAATAAGGTAAGGTACTTTTTGTTGCCTAACACATAAAGGATAATAAAAGTAATTTCTGCATGTTGTAGCGTGCAACAGTAACTGCGTTCTGTTGGAAAGTAAAAGTTTTGATCACCTTTTTTATTGCTTGTAACTCACTGAAATTCATTGTAATAAATTCCCTGAATTATCTAGTCTATTGAAGTTTACAAACAGTTATTTGTACTTCATCTGTATTAAAATACTTTCTGGAGTCAGTTTTCACTTTGGTTATCCAATATAATAAGGAACGTTTTCAAGAACAGTGTTAGAAACCCAATCCTTTCTATGTCTTATCCATGTCCTTGGATGATTTTTTTAATGCCAGAATTTTAAGGATATAGCACTGTCATAATGCTGCTGTTGAGCTGTGGAATGCACTTGTTCAGTAAGAATGAAACCTTGGAGGTGCCTGAATTCTCTGTGAATTGGAAGGGGTTGGTTGGTGTGTTGGGAGAGAAAGGAAAGGCTAGAGGTGCAAAACTCCCTGCACTGAATTCAGCTTTATAGCTAAGTGTATGAATGGACAGTGACCAGGGCAATCATAATTGGTGTCTAAACTCAGGATGGGAGCTTAAAAGAGCTTTAGAACTGAAATGTCTTGCTGAGTTACTATATAAACATTTAGTACAGAAATACATACATCATTCATGACATCTGTAAGAATTATGGGCTGATTTGCAATTTATATACTATTTTGGTGGGGAAAGTGTTGTATGGTTGCGGATCTCCTTTTCCTATGAGTAGGAGTTTATTCCTGTAGTTTTCTATAAATCTCGGTGCTGGGCTATTTTTCCAGCTACTGTGTTTCTAGAATGAGCCAGACTGGGCTTTCCTTGGCCAGTGCGTTTCTTTTGCCAGAGTCTGTAACCACTTGTTAGCCTGTTCTGTAATATGATTCTGGTCCAAAGTACAATGGCTGCTACTTTGTTAGTACAGTAGCCTTTCCTTTCCACCTCCTGAGGACCAAAGGTGAATTGTAGTACATGACAGCAATAGAAAAATCAGAAGACCACAAAAAAGATGCGCTTGTAGCTGTGGAAGTTTGTGGCCTTTCTCCTGACTAGATGAATGTTGTCTTGGTCTCATGTTACGAAGTCCCTTACTCCAGACATGATAATAGGAATGAGAGCCCAGCAGATTTAGTGGCAGGTACACAATTCTGTGACTGTCTGAACTTCCATAACCAGCTGTGTGTAACTGCTGAGGCTGATCCGTCTTCGCAGCATTCTGTGCAGGATGACATCTGGGAACACGCTGCTGAGGTGGGCCCTTGGTGCTGGTCTGCTTAGTGTCATCTGGGAACATCGCTGCTCTGACACTACGGAATAGCTGCTCAGATTTGTCAGAGTTCACTGACACTGTTGGACTCTGTGGTAGGTGGATGAAAACTTCATTGACAAGAGTTGAGAAACTAAAATTCTTGCAAAAATGTGGTTTGACTGTATATATTGTAAATGGTCAGGTGAGGTTACTGCAGTGTGGTCAGAAAATGTTGTCCTTGAAGTGTAAATATGAGAGAGACTTTGGGGACTTCAGATTTAGTGTGCTGGTGGCCTGGGCATTGTTGTAGCACTTGTTGCATCTAAACTTTATTATCAGCATTTACGAGCACATGTAGATAGAGATTGATGAAGATTTATATTAATTATACTTTCAGACTCTTTTCCTCTCTTCCTCTGTGCTTGTAAAAATTCCAGGATCAAACAGGCTTCCCCAAACCAGGTTGCTTTCTTCTAATGATCTGTTTGAATATTGCCATAGGGTGTTTTTTTTTAAGAAACACTCTGCAGAACAATTAGTTAGTTTCCCAGAATTGGGCTGATGTTTCCAAATGGAATTTAACAGACTGTTACCAAGAAAATGGCACTGCTCTAAGGATTTTGTGCAGTCTATAATGACATGTAATGTATCTGCGTGGAGAAGTTTGTGTGATTTTTACTTGGTGCATGTCCTTCTATAACATTGTTTTGTTGAGAGTCTTTTGTGAACAATAGCGGAGGAGAGGAAAACAATGGTTTAAAAATCATGTGTTGGTATGTTCTTTATGTTATTTTTAGAATTTTTCATTAAAAACTAGTTTGATGCTTCCTCAGTTTCGTTAGACTAACTTTACAGATTCTAATAAGCCTGTTACAGGGTTTTTGAATGAAGGTAACGTAACTTAAACTTTTCTTTCTTTAGGGCAAAGAAAGAACCTGGGCAGACTATAGCAAAGCTCCCCTTATTGGCAAGAGTAAAGAGAACCCTAACAGAGCATTGAGAAAGCCTATTCTCCTTTCTCTTCAAGCTGCAGATCAAATGAGATTCAGATAAAACAAAGGAAATGTAAGCAAAGAGTCTTCCAAATTTGGGGGAAGGGAGGGGTGTTAGTGTGTGAAGAAAAGAAGTGTACAAATTTGATCAAGAAAACTGTTGCACGAACTTTGGAAATCAAGAACTTTTTTAAAAATAACACTTCCCCTTTTAATACTGTGGTCTCTTCAGTTTGTCAAGGAGAATTGTTATGGGAGGAGGAGAATATAATTTCCAGACTGATACAGAATTTACTTGGGAGCAGATAGCTCATGAAGAGGTTAGGAGAGCCAGTGAGTAAGAACAAAGGTTGAGCTGGGAAGAAGACAAGAACTACCAAGGATTTCAACCTTTATGCCCTTCTGACAGCAGTTGTGATACTGATGAGGTATTTAAATGGAAAAGGGTCTTGTAACTTTCTCATAAGGCAAACCTGTGCTAAAGAGTGGATTCTGAGGAAATACATGTATTTTATAGAATCGTGTTACTGCTAGTTTGGAGATTCACCTTTGACATTCTCATACTTGTAACTTGACTTGTGGGTTGCTTGAAACTGTATTCACATCCACATCAAATTCTTTGGTGGCACTGCCACTGCTTTGTGTGGCTGTAACTTGGTAAAATTCTTTCTCGATGCTTTTGGTTTTAATATAACTTTTTTGACTGCTGGGAAAAATCTCACATTTGTCAAGCATAAAAATTCTGATAGTGTTGGATAAACTTTGAAGGAGAAAGAGATTTATTTGGAATTACAGATTGATGTACTTTCTCTCATAGGTTTCTTTTGCCTTTTGTTTAAGTGCATGGCTGAACTGGGCTATACTCAGTCCAGAATTCACAAGCTTGCTAGTTAATGGTTACGAGACCAATTACTACTACATTTATTAAGGAGTTTGTGATTATTATTTTTTTTAATTTTTTTTCCCCTTAGCTGAAGCATCAGTATTTATATAGAAGAGAACATTTTACCTGAGCAGTCAAAATTTACTGCATAGTGGTTAGGACTCATGTGGAATATTTTTCTACTTACTTGTTATCTAGAACTTTACTTGAAGTCTCCTTTTTGCTTTGTTTTTAATTCAACATCTAGTTATACACGTAGTATTTCCTCCTTACATTGGAAATGTAATACAACTTTTTGTGAGTATGAGCATTTATTTTGATGACTTTGGTCTGAATTTCCATGTGCAATGCTTGGTTTCCATTGCACTGCTGCTATCATGAAAGATAGACACCAGGAATATATATTGCAAAAATCTGTGGTGTTGATTTTTGTGTTGTGCTTCAAGGTAAAACTTGAATGTGGTAGCAGAGAGCTGGATTGAAACTATGGGTCAAAACTCAGCAGGTGAGAGAAAAAAGGGGGATATATAAAGGATAGTGTATGGGTACAAAAGGTTTGTATTAATAGAGATGAGCTCTTACTTCTGTATTATATTCAGTTTAGGCCACTTTGGGGGGGGGGAAGTATCTGGAGATGATTTAAAAAAATAAATCGGGTGATGACATATCATTAAAGAGTTAAAATTTTCATGTGGGAAGAAAGAGAAAATTGGGAGTGTCCTTATTCAGCTGAACTTAAGATACTGTCGATTTGCCTTAATTACAGCTGTTGTTGGCCCTCTGTCCTCTGTAAGTGCACTAATAAAATCCCTTACTTCAGTGAGACACAGAAGCTGCTTGGATTGATAACAAAATGTATCCTTGTTGCAAAATGGGATAACCTTTACTTACACGTATTTGCTGACAGCTATGCTGGTGATAGTTGTGATTAGTAAAACTCCGGTGCAGTCAATACCCAGGAGAATAAATTACTAAAACTACATAAAGAAAAAACACTGTGTGAGTTTGCATATACCTAGTTTAATAATTTTTTTTTTTCCCTGAATAACTGTCTTGAAAAGTGGAAGACTAAAAATGCAAAAAACCCAAGGAAAACCCAATTTTTGACAACATATGCTTAACCTACAGAACTCACTGATCTGAGGTAACACTAGGAATTTTCTGCTCTTGGCCTCAAAATAATTGCTTCTAGAGTTGGCAGAGGTATAGAGGAAACGGGAATCATGCTTAACAGATGCTTTGGAACCTTTTTTCTTTTTCCTCCAACTGTTGTATGTTGTTAGAAAACTTTGTATCTACTGAAAGCAAATACTCCTAGGCTTGAATGAAATTATGTCAGGATATCTCTCTGTGCTGTAGGCTATGAGCCTACGGGTTGTGTGTTGTAGAGGCTGTTTAATGATGGAAAAGAATCCCAGGAACTGAATTGTGCCTGGCTTCATGAATGTATATTATGGCATGTTTGATGTACTTTGGGACTTTTATATTGTAGGAAGTGTGTTTATATATGTTCTTAATTGGATTCCATTTGACAAATTTTTGGGATCTTTTAAAGGCAACAGTACAAGAACTTCCATTATAATGTGAAGCAGTTAGAAGAAAGGATTCTTCACAGAAGCATTTATAATGTTAAGGTGGTAGTTCTCCTTATACGTACAGATGAGAGTACGTTAACCTCTCTAGCTGTTTGTCTATAATATTATACCTAGTGTTTCCAGATCTGAAATTGCTTCATATAGATCATAAAGTATTGGGCTGCAGTTTAGTTGGAAAGTACTATGAAAAAAAATCTTTTAGGAGACTAAGAAGGGTGCACAGGTAATTTCTTCTTATCCAACCTTCTAAGAGGATTTAGGCTGGTGACAAATCTCACTAGAAGAAGAGTCTAAAAAGGCTTCCTACTGATGTAGAACACTTTGGGCCAGGGATGCTATGACAGGTAAGCAATATTGCGCTTATTATACGGTTCAGGGAAAACAAAGTGGTAGAGCCTTAAAATCGTGTAGCCATTCAGTAGAATTGGTGGAAAAAAAATTCCAGACCACTGATGTAATACTGGAAACTTCATTACCTAGATAGAAGTTATTTGCAAAAAATGGAGAATCAGCACTGTCTGTCCTCTGAATAGTCACTAGCGGTGCAACATCCTTTAAACTCTAATCTTAGGATTTAAGCCCCTTGCTTTAACAGTGAGCGTCCTCTGCATACTTTTAAATCTGGCATTTGCTTCAGTTGGAAATTATTCTTTGCATTCTGCATATCTAGACTGTGCCTACATGGATCTCTGTAATACAAGCACACAGTATAAACTCTCCAAGGAATTTCTGACTATTCTCATTTAGCTTCTAGTGCAACACCTGGAGGCTTTCAGATTTGAGTTTTCAAAAAAACCTGCACATTTAAATGTTAGATTGCCATTAATAGATTAAACAAAATTGCTGTATTCAGTATTTATTTGGTAGAGGTGAACACGATTTCATTAATATTAACTACAGGAGCTCTCTGGCTTTAAGCATGCGAAAAGAATTTTCAACTAAAACTGGCAACTTCATATTCCAGAATGAATCTTTCTAAGGCCTTGTGGATGGTGTGGAAAGCACCAGTTTTTAACATGTCTCTTAAGCAGCAGCAATTGTGCCAGTTCTTGTACAATTCTACCAGAAGTTTTTTTGAAAGGTTACTGTCTCTTGTGTTAAACTTTTTCAGCTGTGTAACAGTGAAAAACACTTGGTTTTGTGTAGCAATGTGAAATTTAGAAAAATTTGTAAAGTACTCTTACAATCTTCACATTAAATATATTGTAGAAGGACAACATCCTCATCAATTTTAGTTAATTCTCAAAATCCAGTGCAAGAGAGAAAGACTCAGAGACCTGTTTGTTTGTTTGTCCTAAGTAGTATCCTGTCTGAACTGGTGCTGTAGAGATGGCTTGTTGTCAAGATGTCAACAGTATCTACTGATCTGAAACCTCCAGAATAACAGTTGATATAAACCTGCAGACAGCAAATACAAGACTTAAGGTTGGCAAGGCAAAATAATAAAATAGTTTGATGTAGGGAGAATAATCACAATATGAGAGAGAAGCTAGGAAATTGCATGCAGGTTCCAGGTAAAAGAATCTTATATGCGACTTTGCAGCTGGAAGAACAAATACTGTCATACAGCAGAAGGAATATGTTTCTTGTATAGACTTGGCCTTCAATAGCATGTTCCAAAGCCTATGTTAACTACAAGAGGAAGCAAAGAGTTCCTTCCTTTCTTACATTGCTGGGAAACTTGCTCTGTGAATCTAAATCTTCAGTTAAAAAAACCACAGCTTCTTCCATGAACACCTTTATAAAGGTAGAAAATGCTTTAGATAGCAGTGAATGTGTAGTTCTGATTTTGAATATTCTGACAAGTCTGAATTAAGGGTCTATGATTTTTTCGAAACCTTGTTTTTTCCTCCTGAAAATTCAACTTCAGTAATAGATTTTTACTAGAGATGTAGAAACTGGAATGCAGTTTAGTATAGCTAGAAATACTAGCACAAGTGTCTTGGTGGTTTGGGTTTTTGGGTGTGTGTTTTTTTTTTTTCTTCCAGATTCAATTTACAAATATGTTTCAATTGTTTTTTTTTCCCGCTAGTAGAAAAATCTTAACAACAACAAAAAACCCCCTCACTTTCCCCAAACGTCAAGATATTGATCCTGGAAAATACAATATTAACAGTGAAGTATACAGTATAAACACTGAAATCACTGAAGTTAAAGCTGCTATCACTTCATTACAGAAGTGGACAATGTTTTTGATTCCCTTATATTCTGATAAATAATAAAATACAGGCAAATGCCGAGAGAACTGCCCTTATGCCCTTTTTTCCTTCCTAAATTAGAAGCAATGATTTTGGACAAAGCTGAAGATGTCATCTGGAATGATGGAAAAATCCACTTAAGATTAGTGAGAGGCTGAGATCTGTGCATGAATGAATGTGTCCCATGCAGTTTAATGTTAAATAAAATGTTCTGATGATGTTGCTTGCTGTTGTTAGTTTCTAGAATTTGATCAGTATTTAGGGCAGTGTGAAAAAGTAGTTCTTTCTTACCCATGTTTATAGTATGCAGTGGTCAACTGGATGAAATGGAAGAGCAGTAAATGTTTTTTGTGGGTGAGTTAGTTTCCATAGGAGACAGGATAGAGAGTTTTGTTTTTTTTTTGAGCTTTCAGTGTCGACTTAGAAAACTTACTTTGGTTAGAGTTGAAAGAATTTCTTATGGAAGTGAGATACTGTGATCTCAGCTTTCTGGGATGGCCATTTCAAGTTCCACAGTACTTTGTTTAAGCATTGAATTCAAAAAGTATGGAACCATGGTAAATGAAATAGGATGCAATTTCAAGCAGATTCCTCTATACTCTGCTGTGCTCAGAATTTCCTGGGAGGATTATTTTGTTAAAGATGAACTGCATGTTAAAATTAGATTAACTAATATTTTTGGGATTCTTGACAAGGCGGTTTTCCTGTAATTATTTATAATAAGCCTCTGGAAGTGCTTTGTTTGTTTGTTTTTCATTTGCTGGTCTCTGACACCTTTGCCTTCAGATACTTTCTTCTAATTATTGCAGAAGATGCGGTAAAGAATTTTAAGATGGGTAGTACCTCTGCTTAGATTTCAAGGCTGGATTCATTAAGAGTCAGCACAGATGCACTGTGCCAGAAATTGGCAGTGCAGGAAGTATTCTTCATGCACTTGCCAGTCAGCAAAGTAGATAAATAGGCTGTGATTTGAAGAATATCAGTTGCTACTCTGCTAGACTTTTGAAATTTCATTATATTTGAAACTGAGGATCTCTTTGGTTAACAGAGTGGAAAAGAATAGCATTCATCAATAGGTCTTTGTTTAAAAAACAAATCAAAAAACCCAACCTGACAATAACTTTAAAAGGCAGCAGGATTTTTTTGATTCCTACTGGGTGATTTCAGAGATGAAGAGACTTTGGTGTCTTAAGTTGATGTAATTTAAAAGCAAGTTGTTTCTGATAAATTGTGCAGCATATTTTTCTTGAAGGCATACCTTGGGAGGCAAAGGTGACTTTTTTTTAGGTCACTCAGGGGTGGGACATCTTTTTCTAGGACTGTATGCTTTGGCCAAAATGATTGGGACATGCCATCTGCCTTAACCCTTGTTGATCCTTGTTAGAATTTGTTATGGGTAGTTCAAATTTACTGTTTCCCGGTCATAGCAGGCATAAGTGGGATGTATGTGATTTGACGTTACCACTTGTAAGATGTGAACCAATTATTTCTGTGCTGTGCAACAAAAGTAAAGGAAATTTTAGACTTGCTGTAAAAGGAGAAGTGGAGGAAAACTGGACTGATGAAAATAGCTTTCCATAAAAACAGAGTATTCGGAATGCAAATATAGACTGGTTTTGTTAGTTCTCTCTTCAAAACGTATATAAAACAATTTTGTAAAAGGAAACTACCTTTAAGTTGAAACATGATTATCATGGTGTTTCCCAGAATATTTGATATGAATATTTTTTTTCTGTGGTAGATAGAACTTTTCCTTTGTAAACAGAGCCAGAAGTCACCAAAAAAAAAAATAATACAGCATGTTGATCCACTTCCTCCACATGGGGCTGGCATATGTATCTCAATCATGGACTTCCCCTGAAGAGCAGAGGAAGAGATTAAAGTACACTGTGTCCTGTGATCATCTGATCCTCTTCTGATCTTTCCTATTCTTTAAATGCTTCTACTAAAAATCTTGCTTAGAAATATGGATCCCAGCAGGGGATTAACTTCATAGGTGAAATGCGATAACCTTGTGTGTTTTCTTTTTTTCTCTCCTGCACCCATAGAGAAGAACCCAAATTGGAATTCAAAATGCAGAAGAAAGTACTCAGGGCGAACTTGGACAGCGTGTCTCTTATCTGTTGTCTTGTGACCCAGGCTTTCAAAGCTTAAGAGGTCTTTTGATTTCTAAAAGAGGCTTTTGATTTCTTGCACTTCAAATAACTTTATACTGTATTTTAGTAGCCCGCTGAGATTACAAAGTAATTATTGAGAGCTGTAGATAGCAAGTGTAAGTCAAAATACAAACACTTTGTTTTTACTACTGCCTCAGGCTGAATCTTAAAGCCATTTTGCCAGCCCGTATGTCATGATTCAAGAGAATGCTTTTAACTTTCAAAAAAGTAATAGTTGAACATAGTGTCATGCAAAAATTAACTTTCCTAAATTGCACTGAATTACTTTTCTGCTGTCTTTTTTTTTAATAATTAAAATTTAATCCCTCTTAAAGCATGGTGCCC
>NW_009621746.1:29484-47906 GCF_000690535.1 Cariama cristata
CCCCCCCAATCAGTGCAGTATATGTTAGACTGAACATTAATTCTATTCAACATATTATTGGGTGGTTACTAAAGGTGTCAGTCCCTCGACTCTTGGATACTCCAAACTCTATTAATACTACATTGTTATTTATAAATGTTCCCATTCTCATTTCTTAATACTGATGTAATTACTTTGTACATCTATCCAATGCTTTTTTTTCTATTTAGAATCGAGAAATTTGTACACTGAGCAGGAAGGAGTATATATTAGAACTGTTTTCATGAAAGCATAGTCTAGCAGGCTTGCTAAATTGAGTTCCCTGTACTGGGATGCTGTTTTCTTCAATCCTGTAAGACACTTCACATGAATGTGTAGACTCATTATTGAAAGAAATAGAGCCAAGGAAAGTGATAAAAGAATAAAACAATGTAAAACTTAGCTTACCATTAATTTTCTGCTATTCTGTCGTCTTGCAAAGTAGAACATGGGAAATGCACAATGTTTGCAATTCAAGTGACATGCATGGTTGTTCTTTTGCTAGAATATCAAGGTACCATTTTTGCTTATCCTTCTGATTTTCTAGTTCAGATAGGAAAAGAAGGAATAGCCTGTACCATGCAAGCCAAAAATACTTTTGCTATTTGTTCAACGATTCTTACAGAATAGAGCCCTTAAAGATTATGGTGAAACCTGGTTTAGTTACTGGAGAACAAAGCAGTTTGTCTATCGAACAGGCCTTTTTTCTACATAAGACTATCAAGCTGTAATTGCTGTAATAAAAACTCACTGAGGAGTGTTAAGCCCTGGAGCAGGTTACTTGGAGAGGTTGTAGTATCTTCATCCTTGGAGTTTTTGAAAACTCAGCCTTGGACAACCTGGTCTAACTTTGAAGTTAGCCCTGCTCTGAATAGAAGGTTGGGCTACATGACCTCCAGAGGTACCTTCCAACCTCAGCATCTCTGGGATATTGCACTAATAAGTGTCTGTGAAGAACTTGCAAATGACAGAAGCTTCTTGTGCGAAGAATACTTGGTATCTTCTGTGTGTTTTCAAATGCTTCCGTCCTACTTGCTTATATCTGAGTAGTGATTTTTTTTCCTGTTGATCTTCATCTGTTCTATTATGTGTATAATCTCGAGGTCTTCTTCACAGTTGGTTGGCATTAGTTTGTGCAAGGAAGGTGGATGTTTATGGAAGTGTAGTGCAAAGTTTAAAGTAGTTAAAATACCCAATTTATTTTAACACAAGGAAAAAAAAGTTTTAAATATCAGTGCTGCTTTTATTTTCATACAGGAGTTAGGCTTACTATTTGAATGCTTTGCATAAAGGAAGAAAAGGAATGGTCTCGTCTTTTTCACTGTGTGAAATATTATAACTAGCATTGGTGGCCAACAACCCTTCCCTGTCCTCCCCTATCGCCTCAGAATTTTCTCTTAAAGTATATGGTGGAAATACCTTAGCACTGGTTAGTTGATCCTATATATAGTATAGAAACAGTGAATAGTGCTTCAAGTATGACAAGTGCATGGAGGGGGGGGGGGGAAATAAAAATCAGTAGTTCCCCTGATGCATAGTCATGTGCTTTCAAACCTGCTGCTCCAGTGCTTCTTCAGCCACTGCTTAGGTATTTTATTTAGGTATTTTTGTGGAGTCATTCAGGCTATTTGCATTTCATTTATCAGTTGTTCTTCTATGCCCCTGTCCAGATGCAACAGTGGGGCTTTTACCAGAATGCCGGGCTTGGCGGTGGTTGGAGGCTGTGAGAATGGCCCTCTGCAGTAAGACACCTTCATGCTTAAGAGCTCTAGAGTCAGGATTCCCATGACAGCCTCCCTGCTCAGCTTTAATTTTTTTTGACGTGTGCACTGAGTAAATTGATAATACGTTGTCACCAATATACTGCTTTCAGCTTGCGTTATTGTTTTAACCAGTTGTCAAGGTATGACAGTATATATTGCATATTATAATCGCACTCAGAAGTAGAAGCAGAACCAAGTCAGAAGACTTGTCTAAAAGATAGTGAAAGAAAGATGTATCTTCTTTTCAGTAAGTATGTGCTAGGAATTTATTAGAGGCTATAAAATGCTGAAATATAAGACAAAGGAAAAGTTCAGATTGTTTTAATAATTTAATTTTAAGATAAAGATTTCTGTGTGATAACTAGGAGCAATAATTCTTGGTGATATAAAGCACATGGGCTGGGAAGACTGAAGAGCTGGAAATACCACCCCGGGTACCTGATTATCTGGCCCTCTGAGGGGATCCTGTAAAATACCGGAGAAAATTCCGTGAAGAGTGAAACAGATGAAGTCTGGTTTCCTACTAGTCTGTTCTCTATATCCCTTTTTTACCCCTACTCCCCTCTCCTCAATAAAATAAAAGAAGGACCTTCAGCCCACCCTCACCGTTATAGTATCAGAGGAGACTAAGACCATGAAGTTTGCCTGGACAAGAGGGAGCAGGTGGTCATGGCTGGTTTGGATGTAATTGTGTACTGAGTGGCCAACTGATGGACCACACAGAGGTAGTGATGACTGAGATTGCACTTTTACAGCCTCTTGCTCCCTGGGACACTACATTAAGTTTCTTTTTCTGTTCCCCATATGGCTGGTTATTTTCACGAAACTTGTCTGTCCAGTTGGTTCCCATGGGTTTTTGAGAGGCTGGGAGGAGAGGCAGCACAATCACAAGCCTTGTCTCATTAAAAGCTAGAGTAAATAAACATACTCCACGCTACCAAAAAAAAGTGACCTGGTTAGGATGAGATGCTGAAGTTTGTGTGGTTCTATGCTCTTTAGATAAAAATATATACACTTTTTTGAAGAGGAAAGGTTGAATCATCTCATTGGTTACTTTTCTGTTGTGATCTTTAGCTCCCTGTCCAACTTCAGGTTTCTTTTTCAGAGCTTAATTTATATTGTGCATGCGCTGCTGTTCTGTTCAAGTAACTTCGTTTCTTAAGGCAAATTGTAATTTGATCAAAAAGCTTTTCTGTCCTAAGTAATAACCAAATTAAAATGTGTCTTCTGTTACACTCTTCTCTGGTAGCATAACGAAAACATTTATTTCAAATAACTTCTAGACCTTTTTGAATTTTAAAACTTTGCCAAAAGTTTCTTTGCTTTGTATTGTTAATGTATTGAAACTGTCTTCATGTAGAGCTTGCTAGGTTCCAAATCCCGTGGTCCCTTTTGCAATTAATTTTTTGAAGGGTGTTTTAGATTACATAAGAGTGACTTCTTTTTGTGTTTGGTTTTTTTTTTAATGCAGATGTACTTTGAATTTGTATAAAAGCTTTATTGTATTTTTCTGTTGCAAATTGGTTTTATTCCCAAAGAACAAGTAAAAAATATATGTGGTATAATACAGAACACTAATGCAGATTTCTAGGATGTTTGTGCTCTCTGTGGTGAGAACAGCATCCTTACTTAAACAAGGAAAGAGCAAAATGCTTTTGTTTAGGGAGCTTCCATGCTTTCTAATTCTTGGAAATCTTCGTTGGTAATTTCACTTTTGCTTCCAGTTTCTAACCCTCTGTACTAATGTTAGTATGAGTTAAGTAACAATAAACTTTATTACAGTATATACAACCTGAAATATTAACCGAGGTCCAGCCTCAGATACTTGAGTACCACTTATGTTGAACAAGAATAGTGACAAAAACTGAGCTCGGTGGGACAAGACAGACTGGAGTAAGCAGTGTCACCTCTCTGACCAGAACAATCTCTGCTTCAGTCACTCTGCAGAAGCATGAATATAAGCATGTACTGACTGCAGGAGAGGTGGGCTGGAAAAATGTAATCAACAGTGGACAGAACCGATCTTGGTGACTGTGCCTCTTTTTATGTATATATCTGTCCTGAATGGTGAATTAGGAGTTAAGCTTTAGCTTGCTGAACAAGAACCAGGGTCTTTGACTTGATGGCAGTTTGCCATGCCTTTAGGAATCAAAGGCCCCCTCCAGAACTGGCCTATCTTGAAAATTCTAGCCAGACTCCTCTACCTGCTTTCTGGAAGTGTGTTATCTTCAGTGCTCTGAGTGCATAGTATTTTACTGGGGTGTGACTTCAAAATCGCTTCTTGTTGGCAGTTTGAAACATGATTATGGGCATATAATCTGAGTCCTGCTGTTAAAGGTTCCTGACGAGGAAAAGAAGACATTGTAGGTGTCACCCTGTAGTGGTATGTAAACTACAATAGAAAGCTGTTTGCAAAAGGGTGGCAGCTGAAATGTTTGTATTATCTGCACTTGTGTTCACCACTGATCCCATATACAGGTGTAAGAGCATGTAACTCATATGCATGAAGGCGTAGCTCTGTGCATAGAGATTTCTGTGTGCAGTTTGATAGACATCATGTCTCCGTACCCCCTTGTTAAATGCAGCTCTTTTGTTATAATAAGGAGGTTTCGATGATGTTTTTTTTTTTAAACTCAATTCTGTATTGTGTTTTATTGCAGTAATTCATGAGTGTCTTCCTAGTTTTGCTGCATAAGAAAATGCTGGCAGTTCTCAGTGTATTGTGGAAGAGAATTCCTCACCAAGTTGGCTACTCTGGTCCTGTGCTTGTTTAGCTTTTCTGGTCTGACATAATTCTTCATAAAACAGAAATATAAAACCTGAGGCAGACAAATCTGACTGTTAGACATATTGCATAGTAAATTTTATTTATCAGTGTGCTTTCTGGATGTTTTCCATGACAAGATATCCAATATGTCAGTTCCAAAAGTGGAGTCCTGTGAAGCCCTGTGCAGTTTATTTTGATATGAAATCTCTCTTGACAGCTGACAGTCCAGCCCCTGGGCAGTTTCGTATCTCTATGAAACTCTCACCTGCTGCTCATTTGGCATTTGGTACTCTTTCTCAGTTAAATCTTGAATATTGTCCATCTCACCCCTGCCTGCATTCTTGTGACTAATTACTCGGTTTCAATGAAGAAATTGTGCTATTGGAAGACTTCACATCTCTAATCATCCTTACCTTCTTTTTGTTCAGAAGAAACTTAATTGGGAAACAGAAGTTCAGTAGTAGTGTTGTATGACAAAGTTCAGGAACTTTGTGCTCTCTCGACTTACCAGTTTTCCTGTCAGCATTTCTTCTAGTGCCTGTTTTACTGAATTTCTTCTCTGGGTCGGAATCGGGCCATGCCTTATTTTATTCTAACATTTTAAAGAAAATCACGTTCCCTGTGTTGTTCTTAGCAGTTAATATACTTGAAGTTGGCTTTTGACTTCAAGAGTTGACAGAATGGTAGAGGTCTTGAATATGATAAAAAAAAAAAATGCAGTTGCAGAGGGAAAAGAGGCATTACTATCTATCTACAAATTATAAATTGGAGAACTGAAAACCTTTACAGATTCCTAAACTGCAAGCTCCGAATGAAGCTTTTCCCACAGTCATGCACAAGAAGCAAATCCGTAGGTAGCTAAGTTTCACCAGTCTGGATGCTTGTGGAGTTGTGCTTTTTTTCCTCTCTTACAACAGCAACAAAGTGCCAGGTCCTAAGCTCATGGCTGGGTTCCCCCCTGTCCAGCCACACATGTTCAGCAATGGCAGTCATGTCTGGGGCAGTCGCTAAAGCTAGACTACATTTGGCAGCTGCTTTCCTTTCTCACTCATGGCACTTCTCTTGACCTCCTTGTCTCTCAGACTCGTGTTCTCAGCATTACATCTCATTTCTCGTGTGCTGGTTACAATCTCTTGGAATTGCCTCTTCAGTGTCTGGGTTGTTTTTTTTTTTTTAATGCTGCTGAAACTCTAGTTCAGGCTCTCCTTACTTCCCTGGTCTGAAATAATCTGAATTTCCTCATTAATGAGAAGTGTAAATTACTTCCAGTTCAGCACTGATTTTTCTGTTTTTCTCAGATATTGTTCTGCCAAGGCATTAGACTACAGTCTTTGAAGAGTAGAGAAGGGATGGCCAGACATTAGTTGAAATTATGGAGCAGAATTTTTATTTCCCTTTCAGTTACTGTAGAAACTGTTTTGTTTGGGTTTTTTGGTTGGTTTGTATGGGGTTTTTTGTGGGTTTTTTGGTGGTTTTGTTTTTGTTTTTTCAGTTCAGAATAAGTCCCAATCATCAGCTCTATGTACCGAGTTATGAGGATGGTTTCCTTGGGCTCTCTCTGTGTTTGATGGAGATAGAGAGGCTTTCCCCTGGGGCAAGGGCACAATGAAGTGGGGATTCTTCACTCAGCACCTCTACCCTTGCTCAGCTGGCATTGGTAAAGACATGAAATGTTATCAGTGTTGAGTTGCAATGATTTTGTCTTTTGTTTCTACAAATAACAGTTGGCATCAGAAATGAAAGAAATTTCCTTGTCTGTTTAGTCTCCATGGAAAATTCTGTATCAAAAGCGTAGATGCAGAATTGACTTACAAGAAAATATGTTTAATTACAAGTAGTTCTTTTAGGCTTAGCGAGGGAGGATAAGAGATCACAAAACCTGTGTACAAGAAGGTTTGTGTATTTGGGATGTGAGGCATTAGACTCCCTTTGTGGTGTCAGTGGGCATGCTTTTATAATCGAGAAGTGAACTGGGCCTCATTTCTTCATTCTGCTTCTTGAAGTTGAATTATAGCTGTAGCAGTTGAGGCAACTGTAAAGTAGTGGAATAGGTTTGTATTTCAAGTGTCAGTTAACATGGAGGGAGAATTGAAGTATGCCTTTCTCTTGTAAATAGCCAGACATTTCTCTTGTGTAAATAGGTGGTGTATCCGCCAACTGTGCTTTCTCCTTCATGTGCTGAGTTTTTTTTTTTTAAGACCACTTAAAATTATTTGACTACAAGATAAGCAAGGCAATTGTTGAAAACAGGTTTTAAAATTTAAGCTGGGGTATTCTTCCTCTGTTACTCTGCTAATGCTTTGCATTCTGACCTAGAAGAAGCATAGTCCAAGATAATAGGTACTGTAATTTGGTCTTCAGCAGCATTAATTACTTTCTCACCTACCTGTCAGTTGTGCTTAGTCATAGTGAATTAATCAAGTGGCCATGTTACATAGGCCTTTCTCCTCCATCAATTAGACTTGTATCACCTGTTGTCTTCCTGTGGGGATGTATGATGAAAAGGTTGGAAATTGTTCAATAAGTAAAAACCTGTTGTGTTCTAAACCAGACTTAAAGCAGCATGTCTTACACTTTGCTATTGCATGGGATAGACAGGAGAAGTTGGCAGTGGAGCTGCATAGACTCCAAATAACCTGTATAGTACTCTAGCGGTTGTGTGCTTTTTACAGTAGCATCTGAGTAGTATCTTGCATGGTACTGTACCAGTGCACCTTCTCCACCACACCTCTTGCTGCTTCCGCTAATGATACACCTTCAATACTAAGGACACTTTTCAGAGAGAGAAAGATATGGAAGAACACACGCTCTATTCTTTGTTCCTAGAGTGATGCCCATAATTAACTAACGCTTTGCGTTCAGGAGTAGGTTTTAATTCTTGACCTTCTAGAGCTTTTGGAAAATGTAGAATATTTTACAGTTTTGCTCTGCTTAATATACTTAAGCAGTTATGTATGTATCACATTCACATGATGTGTGGACACACATCTGTTCTTAGTGCTTTCTGGTTTTACATAATCTCTCAGAGATGCTGTATTTGTTTTATTTAAATGGAAAAAGAGATCTTCATTTGTTAGAAGTTTTCTCATTTTTACTTCACAGAAGCTATCTTAGAGCATGGACACCAGTAAGAAGACAGAACCCCCTTTATCTGTAGAAATGGTACAACAAAGGGCCAATCCTGATCGCAGTCCTTCGGCATCGATTTATGTTCCAGAGCAAGGTGGCTACAAAGAGAAATTTGTAAATGCTGTGGAAGATAAGTATAAATGTGAAAAATGTCACCTCATCTTATGCAATCCTAAACAGACTGAATGTGGACACAGATTCTGTGAGACCTGCATAAATGCCTTGCTAAGGTATGTTTTTTATTGTGATGGAACATGTTGATACCTTTAAATCTTGAGAACTGCTGAAAATAGTGTGAACACCGTTGTAGTTTTAGGAATACATTAAGTTAATGCTGTGGCTCGAAGCAGCCTTCCACTTGTTGCTTGCTTGATTATTTGTTATCCATATGCTGGTGCAAACATTTGTGTTCTACTCTGGGTCACGATGAGACATCTAAGCTTTGCATCAATATTGTTGAAATGGTTGTTAAAGTAGTTTAATCCCATGTAGCAATCAGTTAGGTAAGAATTTCATTGCCTGTGGAGCCTAGACTGAGTAGCCATTTCACTTGACTGCTAACATGGCTAGTTTGGTGTAGAATACGCTTAGTAAATTGTGGCTATATGTGGAAGTGAGCTGCAGCGGCTTCTTAGAGTGATGGTGCCTAACTTAGCTGTGGACCCAGCCTTAACAGTTGAGTGGTGGGACACTTGGATAAATGTAACTGCTTGTAGACTTTCTTTCTCTGTAACGCTTCTAGCTGTATGTCCTGGGGCTTGTATGTTTTGTGGATTCCAGGAGGGTCAGGAAGGCTGGCTTCTCTATTACTGAGATGTTTGGGCCAGAATGCTGAGTGGGTGAGTGAATGTTATAGACGTAAAATGAATGCTGAGAGATGCAATCTTTCCCAATCTAGGTAAGAATAAGAGGGCAGTCATTCAAGGAGTATCTAGATTTTAAGAAGTATCTTCGCAGCAGTAGAAGTATGTTTCTTTGCCTCTCAACTTCAATGCATTGCTACTGATTATATTGAGCAGTGTGATTTCAAAACTTGGTCTAATGTTTGAAGACAATTCTGCAAGCTTTAATCTCCTGGGGTAAATAAGCAGACAATACTTCCATTTACTACTGGGAAAGCAGAGACACAGAAGAGATTGAGCTCACTGGATGTTGCACACTGGACTACTAAAAGAGAGAGGATTTGACTTTAGAAGGTCTTGCTAATCTCCTATTTACTTTTTGTGACCATCCTGACTCTAGGTATTAGTTTATATTTCACTTGGAAATACTGTAAGCTCAGGTAGATAAGAATCAGGAGTACATGCAGCATGGCAAAAGAGATTGGAGGATATTACATTATTCTGTCTCATGATAAAGAGTAACCTCTGTACTGGGCAAATATAAGGACCCATAGCTCACTAATCCACTCTTGTAGGTTTTGTTAAAACAACAACAAAAAAGCCCCACCAACTTTTCTTTCAGTACACACTTTCAGATGAGCTGTACTTTGTATTTAAGAAATGCAGTTACTTCTTTCTGAATATATGTTTTTGGAAGACTCTTACATGGTTAATAACAGTGACTGCAGAAAGGCAAACACCTGCCACGCTTGGATGTGTGCAGATGGACAGAGCAGATCCTTAACAATCTAAGCAGTAACAATTCTGGCATTGCTGGAATCTGGGCAGTTTTACTTCCCTGCTGTGAGACATGCACATGTGCTTATTACAGTGCAACTGGGATATGTGTAATTTTACCTTCCTGACTTTCCAACCAATCTGTAATTGAAAAGGACACATGGGTAAGACCATCTACCACACTGCTCTTCCATTCAGATTTTTTCACTATATTTATGTGCTTGTTGCAAACAAATCCTTTAATAAAATTAAATTTACGAGTACTTTTTTTGAGAAATAAAAAATGTACCATAGAAGTAGAAGCAAAATAAGTTTACATTGTTTCTGTATTTGGCACAAAAAATTTTCATTCAGTGTTGATATGCTGCTGCACACACACACACTGATTATATGCTAGCAGCTTCTGTTCCAGGGTTATTTGAGGACAAAGAATTGGGAGTCAGTGTAGATAACATGGTAAAGATGTCTGCTCAGTATGCAGCAGTGGTTTAAAAGAGCAAGTGGGATGCTTGAGTGATTTCACTAAGAGCGAGGAAAGCATGACATTGTATTAAACACTGTATGCCCTCAAATAGATTAGTTTCCCCTTTTTTTTTTTCTTTTTTACGTAAGAAAAATATTACAGATATTGAAGCTGCAAGGTAGTGAAGATGCTCAGAAATATGATGAGATACAGAGTGGTCAGTTCAAGGAGCAGAAGCCAGTGAGATGATTTGAAGTAACCATACTGATTATATAACATAATAGAACTTATTCAGCCTTGTACATTGATTTGCACTGCTGCTAGCAACCACAACTTATGTAGCCTGTCAGTGAGTTGCTTTATGAAAGAATTTACCTAGCTTTTACCTAGTGCTTTGCATTCATAGATCTTGGTGCTTTGCAAGGGAGATCAGTATGACTATCCCCATTTTACATGGGGAAAATGAGCTGAAAAAGAATAATGGGATTTACATTACAATACCTGGCAGGTCAGAGCCAGAAACAGATGTAGGAACTCAGGTTTCCTATGCTCCAGTTCAGTTTCTATTCAGTCTGCTCTGCTTCTCAACCTACCTGTTGTCTAAGAGTTCACAAGTTTGACAATTAGATTACCAAAACTGCTCCCTCCTTTATCTATCGCCCTGTAGCTAGGGTTTGTACCAGTTGCTAAAACCAGAACAGACTTGAAGGAGATGGACATAAATACTTTTTTAAAGGATGTATAATTGACTGTCAGAGAAAGTAAAGTAAAGTTTAATTAGGTGTTGTTTGAAAAAGGACTGGATAATTGAAGAGACAATATTTTGCCTGTTTGCACAGATAGATTGAGGTGTGACGAAAATTGTGGACCAGGTGCAGACTGTAAAATACAGAATGAATTTTGCTACCTTGAAAAAAAGTACTCCACACTTGTCTGGAGGCTTTGTGGTGGTCTTATTTCCTCGGGAATGCCAGATACTGTCCACTGAAAACTCAGTGTTCAAATATTTTTGAAATAACATCATGTTATCTCATTATAATTAACTATATCCACTTCTATTTTTTTTAAAATATATTGAATAATCAAACTAAGTAAAGCACCTCATAAATGGAAATTTTTGTACTCCAAAAATTTAGATGAGCTTAAATAGTTTTTCTGTTTTCTTTTCTCTCCAGTTCTTCTAGTCCAAAGTGTACAGCGTGTCAAGAAGGCATAGTAAAAGATAAGGTATCGTTAAAATTGTTTCTCATTCAGGAATACTGAATTGTGTGGCATACATAAGATGTGCTACTGCTTTGTGGTAATTATTTGATAAGCCTAATAAGCTACCCAAGGAAGCAAGTTTTGTTATAAAACCTAAACTGTGTATTTTATATAGGAAGACAGCTCATTTTTGCTGTTAACCACATGTTGTTTTCTACCATGTCAGCTTAATCCCTAATGATCCAACCAAGTGTCACATCTTGTCTTCATAGTTGGGAGGTGCAGCAACACATTGCAGTTGTCTTCCCATCAACCAGGAGGATAAGAAATACCGCATCTCCTGTACATGCAGAGATGTGACAGATCTAGGCAAACCTTACTCCTGACTTGGCTCCTGACCAGCATCTAGTGTTTCACTGATCTGTTTTTACAGTGTGTTGTTCTCTGAACCACACGGGAACCAGAACAGTGCGGAGTTATGGTAACTGTAATAGAATCCGATTCTTTTTATATGGATAAGTTGTTTCACTGATACCCTCTTAACTGTTTTTCACAGCAAAACTCTGTGTTACCTTTTGAAGGCTGAGGATAGAGAAAATTCTTTTTCACTTAGTCCATGGTTTATGCAGTTTTTACATTAGATTTTTCTAAAGTGCTTAGTAAATTCTTTGTGTTAGTAGTCTTTCCTGCCTAAATGAATACTTGTAATAGTAACCATTTTCAACAAGAGGTGGGTGGTTACATTAATCTCTCCTTGTCTTGACTCAAAGTAGCTGTCTGAACAGTGCTCAGCATAACAGGGCCCTCCAGAAGCTCAGACCAATAATCATGGTGCCTACTTTATTTGTCCTTTTAACTCTAACTTTCTAGCTCCCAATATGCATAAATATGTACATTTCTTACGGAACTTTGAATAACTCTAAAACAGAAGAAGGACAAGAAGGGCAATATATATTAAATACATGTTAGGCTAACTGTGCAAGTCAGTGATTTTCGTAAAACTGGAAACGTCTCTCTTCCCATAGAATGCTGATGTCTGAAATCACTGAAGAGCTTTTAGACAGTCTTGGAAAAACTGTTTAAAAATTGTCATCTTACCTTAACTTTAGTCAGCAAAACTGTGCCTAGAAACCCTGTGAATTACTCTGGAAAAATACTACAATACTGGCAATTGATACTCAGATGAGATTTGTTGATTCATTGCACTTCACATAAACTTTCACATCTGAAAAGTAAACAGAAATCAGTGACCTGTGTCAGATGAGATTGGATGAGAATGGTTGCAGTGTTTCCTTCTTCGCTGATACTGGAGATAGATTCATAGTCACTGTGGACATATCTGATCATAATCCCTTGTTGTCGTCAAATTTTAGCTTGCAGAACTGTTCTGTAAGTACAGTAACCCCGCAGTGTATGCAATATCACAGAACTCTGTCAGAGAAATAGTCATAGGTTGGGCTTCGTTCTTTGGTATTTCTTAATGGTCATGAAAGCAATTGCAAAATTACTAGAAGTTTTTATCCCTTTGTTTCGGACTTCAGAATGGTAGTAATGGTCTTCAATCCTTATCTCCAGTCCCTGCCCTTAGCAATGGGGCTTCTTGAGAGTGAGGTTGTGTTGTCTTTATCTTTTATGGGGTATCACCCAGAAAAGATGAAAAATCCAAGCCCCAAACTCTCTAACTTCTTGCAGTTCTATTACAGACAAAAAATGCTGGAAAGGCTTATAAGCATTGTAACAGAGATAGTTAAAGCCTGCTTATCTGTGAAATAATAAACCTCCTCCAGTGTAAGACCTTAGAAAATTTCTTTAATTAGGTGTTACCACTGAAGTGCAAGTAGACTTTCCAACTAACCAGTCCAGTCTAGTCATTGTGTGACTACCTTCCTTGCTGCACCACTGTGCTTTTTTTTGTCTTATAGTATTATGCCTAATACACCAGCTTCCCAAACAATGTAGAGAGTTCCAGCTTATGCTGGCCTATTATTGGCAAGCAAATAGCAAAAACTTTAGTCCTTTCTTGTACCTTTCCCTTTATTGTATTTGTAGTAAAAGTGAAACAGTAGCAGAGCATATGTCCAAATATTCTCTTCCACTGGACTGCTTCATAGCGGAGGAATCTCAGTGGTGTGCACATTCAAGAAAAATTGAATGGTAGGATTTTATTTCTGGCACATAATGCTAGAATTAAATGACACTGCTGTAGTCAAACTGCGTGGCTTCTGTTTTATTTGAACTTGCATGTTCTTGAATGGTTTTCAATTTCTAAAATGAAGTGAATATTTTTTTAATTATTTTTTCAGGTATTTAAAGATAATTGTTGCAGGAGAGAACTACTTGCCCTTCAAATATACTGCAGAAATGAAAACAAGGGCTGTAAAGAACAACTATCTTTGGGTCAATTACTGGTAAGTAATCTAACATAGTCATAAACTTCTTTTTGAGTTAAAGAATGAGAAGAAATCTTTCAAATTAAAACCCCAGCCCATTTCTTGACTTGCTCACTCTAGTGGTTAGTCTGATTTATAAATGTCAGAGTAGAGTTAAACTGTTTTGAAACTTGGCTTTTTGATGAGCTATAAGGAATTATAGTAAGAAATCATGTGATTGTGTGACACTAAAGCTCGGAAACGTAAATGCATGAAGCAAATGAGAACTGGAGGGAGAACTAAAATCAGGAAAAATCTTAACATGTACTTTACAAGTGTGAGAAATTTGAATTCCTTCTTGGTGTGTTTTTATTTACCTGTCTTAATCCTCTCATGTAAGTGGTGGTTTATGCGTGGAGTTAGACCTTTGGCTTCTCCAGACTTGTACAAAATAACCTGTAGCTTTGTTTTGTGAAGGCATAACATAGCAGTGATCCGGTAATTTAACAGTTTTAAGGTGTGGCTACATGGGAGTTTGTAGTGAGATGCACAGGTACTTGCTTTGAATGAGCAAGCTCAAGTTCTTAACTTAAAGCAGCATCTATGTTTATGTGGAATAATATACCTTGAAAAAGAATGCCTACCTTTTGTTTAAATAGCCTGTGTGGATTCTGGACTGTGTTAAAATGCTTTTAGTATAAAAGTAGCTCACATACATCTATAATACAGTGAAAGCTGCTGTCTAGGTAAAGGGAATCTAAAGTCAGAAATGTATACCTGAATAGACTTGTTAGGGTTTGCTCTTGCACAATGTAGTGCACAAAATAACTTTGCTTACTTTGGCTCTGAAGCTATGTAATGTGGGATATCTTCAAAGGATAGAAGACATGCACAAAACTTAGTTGGCTTGACTTTTTTTTTTTTTTCTTGATCTTTCAGATGCATTTGAAAACTGATTGTCAGTTTGAAGAACTCTCATGTCCTCGTGCTGATTGCAAAGAAAAAATACTGAGAAAAGATCTGCCAGACCATGTAGAGAAGACCTGTAAATACCGGGAGACAACCTGTAAATACTGTAAAAGCCAAGTCCCAATGATTATGTTGCAGGTGCAGTATTTTCTTGTGTATATAGAACAAGATTCCATACATTAATGTGGAGTAACTCTTTGTGTGTTTCTGTGTACCTACCAATAGAGTCTTGGCCTCTAAGCCAGAATTAGTAAGTCAAAAAAGCAAATAGGCTGACTTTCAAGACACATTTTTTAAAATTTTTTTTATTTTTCTGCAAAAACACCAGTTACTGCATTGACTGGGAAACATTTTCTTTTTCCTGATGTTTAGATACTGCATTTTAAAAAAGCTCAGATCCAGTGCATAATATTGATACTAAAGTAATTCTTGCTATTCATTTTTTATTTTGCTTAAATTGATATAATAAATGCAACTACCATGATAACAATTAAATTCAGTGGAGGAAAAGCATAAGCATAGCAATTGAGTGGAGAAGTAGCATCTTTCTATATAATCCTTCTTGGGTACTCCATGATCTGTGAGGAGAGGAGGAAACAATGTAAAAACAAATTGTGTCTTGGCAGAAGCAGCAATGGTAGATGACAGGCCTAGGCAGAGTTGTATGCTAAGAATAGCAGCAAGTAGGTTGTCTGATAAGCACCATGTTGTGAGTTAGAAGTATAGAGCAGAGGTTGAGAAAGTCATACTTACTTTACACATAGAATTGTAACTTGACTGTTTGCGTTATTTCACATTGAACTGTATTATGCTGATTCTCTCTTGCTGTAATTTTAACATTTTTCTTAAAAATTCTTTTTACATAGTTTCTATAGTTTGACAGTCTCAGATTTTGGACCTTTTTAGTGTACTAAGAGTGATAAGAATTTAATTTTTATTTGTGTTCTCATGTATTGTTTGGTAGGCAAAGTCTCACAATGACGAGAAGCATTCTTTGCTCAGAGATGTTACAAAAAGGCATAGGTAGAATGTCGCCAAGTTGTGTTTAGATCTCGCTTTCGATTATTTGAATGTATACTTGCAAGGGCTGATACTTTAATAATTGTGCATTACCTAGCATAAAGTGGCTGAGATGTGAAAATACACAGAGAAAATTAAGTTTACTCTGTGTTTATTCTTGCACATTCTGATACAGAGGTGAAACTGTATTTAGTTAGATTATGGATGCTGTTCTACCTGAATTTTCTTTACACTGGGAATTGATGTGAGGCAAAGTGTGATAGTAAAAAACGAGTAGTGGCTTAAGAGACAAAATCAGTGAGTATTAAATATGTATTGTACAAACTGGACTTCCATATCTAAGCAACATGCTCGCAGGTTCCTTGTAGGCAGTTTCTTTTTATAGGAGCAATGTAGTTAAATTTTTGAGAGTCTGAAATAATTCTTAAGTTTTGAGGAACATAGAACTCTGTTTTAGTTTAAGAGCTTTCTATTTTATGGGATGTTGATGGATTTAACATTTATGACATCTTTGAACTTAGCAGTAGCTTTCAAGATACTCAGAAGCTGAGACAAGTTTTAGTCTATCAGATTTTTAATTCACAGCGAGACCTATTTTAGATACTCATGTTGGAAGCAAGAATGACATATTACTCTGAAGTACAGAAAAGAGTGTTTGTAAATAAAGTAATTGTTCTCCAGGATCTTAAGTGGTGGAGTTCTGAGTTGCTTTAAGAGGTAATAGAATTGGCTTATCCAGAGAGCCAAAGAGGTTTGTTAAAATACAGTTTTATGTTGAGATGTTACTATTTTGATTGTATTAAAGTTGGTACCATTATTCGCTTGCCCTTAAAAGTCCTAAACAAATCTACATTTGTAAATCAGAACACTTCCAAGCAGTGTTACATGTTCTCATGTTATCATTGACTTATATGTTTCAGTACTTAAGAAAAGGACAGTTTTGCTTCCATGCTGCTTTAAGGGTGCAGAAAGCTCTGCAATTAGAACATTACCAATTGGCTGCTATTTTAATTTTTTTCTTTTACCTAGATTTTTTAAAGTTCAGTCATCAGATGGTTTTATTTGTTCTGGCCTGATAAAGACGTTACCTCATTGTACTTTGGTAATGAGAATCAGAAGCCTAATGAGACTGTACATTTGAAAGGCTCCTTTTGACTTCTCAAATGAGTTTTGTCATCCAGACCTTGAGTTCATCTCTAGCTTCTGTAGCCTAAAATTTTCTCTAATGTAATAATGATTGAAGCGGACCTCAGTGACTTGAACTGAAAATGGAGATAGAGGGAGTGTACCGAGAAAAAAGGTATGCAAATGGAAACAAAAATAATTTTACCGGAGTACGTATGGTTCATGTCTTCATAGAATCCCATGACCCGTGGGGTAGGAAATCCCCGTTGTTGGAGGCAGACTCTTTAGTTAGTAATGTTAGTACACTTTTTTTTAGATTGCATTTGTCTTGCCTGCACTGTCACTAGATGAGTTAACTTCTTAATTTCTTTTCTTTAGTTTAAACCATCTAAAAAGTTGGGCTTATTTTTGTCACAAAGCTACCTTTTTCCATCGTATAACTTCTGGCAGATAAAGATGGCACGTTGCTAAAACAGAAATTAGTAGCCTGAAATGTTTCTGAGTTACTGTATTTTCCTGTCGATAATCCACAAAACCACTGGGAAGCGCTTCTCCTATAAAATTGATGCTTGGGCAGTAGTATCATGATACAGATCTGGAAGGACAGCTTTGCTTAGTGCCTAGGCTCTTCACTGCCACCCTGGCCGCAAAAAGACTGTACCAGGCAGACCCTGCCAAGGCAATCTGGACTCTGCTCAGCAGTCCGAAATAAACCGAGCTGACTCGGTCAGCCACGGGGGAAGACATGAGACATTGTCATCTTGCTGCTTTGTCACTGCTCTGGAACCAGACATGTGCCTAATCTGGCACTGGCTTCACTGGGGAGCCATATTGACGTCCTGCCTTCCCCTCATCTGTGCCACGTGCCCTGCATGTGGTGTCACCCATGTTTTATGTGTTCTATGCTGCATTTGGATTTTGGTTTTGCGTGCTTGACTGTGTGAGTTTAGCTGGTCGGTAGGAAGAGGATTCTGCCACTGGAATGGGGTTACTCTGGTATATCCTGAAGTCATTGGAAAGGCTCCCCTTGGTTTCAGTGGGTGGGCCCTGGGATGGGGAGTGAGGAGAACTGGAGAGAGGGCTGAGAAGAAGTTGCATGTTGCCTTTTTATCATGAACTGAAAGTCAGTGTCATAGCTTTTGCCAGACAGTGTGGGTCAGTTAGAGAAGAGAGTAGAGGAATTGAAATTGGGGAATGAATGTTAGAGGGGAGTATTATTTTTCTAGTTCTGTAGTTGATAAACCATTAAAGACGTTTGTAGAGCAGTAGGCTCCTAAGACTGCATGGCAGTGTGTGATGTCTATCTTTAACATGGTTACAGATGTGTTCAGAATGAGGGGGGCCCAGGTCCAGTTGTGGGTCTGAGCAGAGATGGTCCTATGGGCCATTGCTTGTCGGAAGAGTACCACAGTCACCCTGACAGAGGTTATTCTGAGAGGTGTTGTCAGTCTGTTAGCATTGCTCCTGGTTGGGGACCCATGTCCTCGTGGGGAGGGATTGAAGCTAGCTCCTCACCCTCACATTTTGGGAGGCTGTCCCAGCCCTCTGGCTAAGGGACAACTTAAGCTTCCTTGCTTTCTGTTGTTGTGACTGTCTACACGTGCTGCACCAAGTGAACTAGTGTGAGTAAGGGTGGCAGGATAGACTTACTTCAGAGCAGCATACCTGATGGTCTGTTTTTAAAAGTGAGGAGGTATAGGTTTTCAAATATTTGCAGATTTATGACAGAGTTCTGAACCAAGTCCTTTCACGTCTCAGAGCTTGGGTCTCTTTTACATCTTGGTTTTGTTTCAAAAAGTGGACATCATTACTGAGTGAAAAGGGCATGCTATTAGTTCTTCCTTTTCTGACAGGCTTATAAATCTAGACCTTTGTTTCCTGTGCTTTTGCTAAATACCAGAAAGGAAACAGTTTGTTTCAAGTTGAATGGGACATGTCACTTGACATGAAACAATTCCTTCCCTGGCCCCCCCCACC
>NW_009621746.1:47937-49468 GCF_000690535.1 Cariama cristata
CCCAGTTTTTTGTTTTACTGAGGGAAAACTGAGAAGAAATGTAAATTCAATTAGCTTGGACCTCATTTTCTTCCTCATTATGGTGATACTGTTTGACAGCTATACCGAAGTACCTTTCATCATCTAGATTCAGATCAAAATACCTGCCTAGCATCATGATAAAATTTCATCATCTCTTTGAACTTTGGATGTATAACAGTGAGACAGTATTAAATGTTTGGGGATTAAAATTAGAAAAGAATTGGAAGGAGAATATCTGTACATAGGAAAGAGAGATTCTCTGAGAGCAGGCAGTGTACGTTTCTGAACTGCTTTTTCATGCACTGTGTACCCTTACTAAAAAGGACATCTGCAGTGGTTCTGCTCATTCTTAAAGATGCCCATTTTTATGAGGAATTCTTGGGGAAGAAATCTTGACTTTTATTATTGTTTCATTAGTCTAAGTAAAAACAATAAAATGGTAAGCAAATAGATTTACTCTGTGTGGGAAAACACAAGAAAACCCTTATTTTTGCTTCAGAATATCAACACATCTATTGAAAGCATAAACTGATGTTTGAGCACTTGTAGTTGTGTAACTCTGTGCAATTGGGATAAACATTGGAAAAAATCTTATGTGGTTTTTTTTTATTTGTTGTAGGATGCTTTTCTTTGCAGGTTAAGTCCTCTCTAATTTCAGAGTAAGAGTTGATTTGTGGTTTGTTTGCTTTTTCCTCTGTAGAAACATGAAGATACAGACTGCCCGTGTGTCATGGTTTCATGTCCTCATAAATGTAGTGTTAAAACACTCATGAGGAGCGAGGTAAGAAGTCATACCTAGTGTTGTGCTGAAAAGTTAAATAATTTTTTTAGTAAGATCTCGCAAGAATTTTGCCAGAAGCCATTTCCTTATTAAAATGTGAGATCTAAAGAAAAGCTTTTTCTACCACACAGTTAAGTGTGATAACACTCAAATATTTTTAATGATTTCTTGAAAAACTGTTTAAAAAGAAATAATTTCTTAGTTTTGTGTCATTATTACACTTGACTTGCCCAAGACTAGCGCATGTCTTTCCTGCTTTCATTTTTACTAGCTCTCTCCCTGCCCTTCCTCCATTTGAAGCATTTGTTGAGCACAATAGAGCAGCATCTTGAGGGAGGTAGTTTATATTAAAATAAAAGAGAGAACTGAAGTTTGGTGCACATTGATAAGGGTTAGTAAAGGCTAGATAAATCATGTAAATGTGTAGAATCATTCCATGGAAAAACTTAAATTATTATTAAATCTGTTAAATTTGAGAAAAAATAGCTGAGGCTTAAAGAATTAATGCAAGATATGGGGTAATACAAGTACAACATTCCAACAGCCAGATGCAACAATGCATAAAATTTTCTCTTAACGTATAGAAGCTTGCAGTAATATATAGACAAGACTAAAAAAAACCACAAACCTGTCTTGTTTGAATAGATCCATGTTCTTGTACATTAAAAGATACAAGTAGCATCTGTCAAAGTCGATGTGTGTTATTTTTTCCTGAAAATAGAACTTACT
>NW_009621746.1:49479-59566 GCF_000690535.1 Cariama cristata
AGAGCGTATTTAAATCTTCAGCACTCTAAGTCTCACTTAAGGAAAGTTAAGTTTCTGATCTGAGGATAAGCTTTTCTCCTTTCACTGATACTTACTTCCTGAGTTGAATTGGTACTATTTTTCTGTTACACTTGTAAATAATTAATCATGTCATGGTGCATAAGGCACGTACCAAACACAGGTGCAGTCTTTTCCCCCAGGATAATGAAATATAAAATGTATGATAGGTACTACATGTATAAAGAGAAATTGCGCTGCTAAGAAAAGAGAAAATACGTATACTGAGCCAACTCTATAATGATGACTTCCAAGTTTAGATCCTGGTTCTGGAGCACTTAAGCATGTTCTTAAATCTTGACTTTAGCAGTTACTTTGAGAAGAGGTGTATCCGAGGGTTAATAAGAATTGACCCATTAAAGCCTGGGTCCTTACACATATAGTCAGAATTGGGTTCTGAAACCATTGGTAGAAACAGAACTTTAACAGTCATCTTGCCCTGCATCATCTGTTGCTGTATGTTGCTTAATTTTTTTTCTGATACTGTGAAAAATGTATATATTAGTTGCATGGTTAGGGACAACTCCAATGCAGAAAATGGGAAAATGCCTGCCTAACAGTTTGAGAAAATTCTGTAGTGTATAACAAGTTAGTATCTTACTGTAGAATAAAAGGCAATTTTTCATGTTTACTTCATAGCTCTTTGGCAGACTTCTAATTTTGAGAAGTTGAAAATGTGGCATTCTTGTAAAACCTGTTATACCACATGTCTCTTATTTGGTCTTACTTTTTTTCTGAACCACGTGTCTTTTGAAACTACTGTGAATTTCTGCAGATAGTGTTTAGAACATAACAGGTGTATATCAGAGATGAGTGACCGATTGCATCTCAGTATCACATTTTAAAGACTGTTCTGTCTGTTCCAGAGCTACAAGTTCAAAGCAGAGTTGGTTCACCACTTCTTTCCATGGAGGTGGATGAGCTGAGTCATGTGGGGCTTATGATGTGGGAATTTCAAATGAGATTTTGAAACCCAAAAGAGTGATGCCAGCTGAGGAGCTAGGCTCTAGCTCCTGTCTGCTTTGTGGGAAATAGAAACTGCAGATCCTGTTTTTGAAGAGAGAGTATTTGTTGCACTATCCGTTCCGAAAATGGTTCTCTGCTCCAGCTTTTAGGCAGTTTGTATCCAGTTGCTGCCCTCGGTGCTGCAATGGCTGCTGTCCGTATATATGCATATGCTTCTGTAAACTGGATTATTTTTAAATCAAAAGTGGTCTGTGCTCATAATAATCTAAGATATTGGAATAAATCTCAATCTGTGAAAAATGCAGGCATTTTACTGATCAGTTTTAATCGTGTGTACTGCATTTTTTTGAAGTTACTTAACTGTATCTATTCTAAAACTCTTTGTCTGTTTCATGCAGTACTTGTTTAGTCTTTTTTGTGTAATTTAACTGTTAAATTTAGGCATGGAGAATTGCATGTTATGTTTTGAAAAATTGGTTACTCATGAAATTAGGATTAGAAAAAAAATGTACTTTACTACAGTGAAACTGATCTTAAGACTTGCTGAGAACACCAGCAAAAAATTACTTGTTAAGAAAAGATTAGTCATTCACTAAAGTCGTATGAGATCATATAAATAATTGTAGAGTGTGTTCTTTTTGTTTGCTTTTTTTAATTGGGCTGCCTATTGAAATAGTCTTTAGTAGAAGTTTCACTGTATATTAAATGTATCACACTGTATACTGTATTGGCATGTGCGTGTGGTTTACGTGTATATATAGCATTTGCACTTTAGATCAGACTGGAGAAAATATACACACGTGTATTGTATGTTCTGCAAATGGCACACAATACAAACCTGATAACCTGTGCCCTTTATGTTTTGAGCATTATCATGCAAACGTCTTTTGCCAAAACTCACATTTTTTTCCTATTGCAGTTGAATGCACATTTGTCAGAATGTATTAATGCCCCAAGTACCTGTAGTTTTAAGCGTTATGGCTGCACTTTTCAGGTCAGTATATAACAATTATACTTCCCAATTGATGAAAGTCTGCAAATAGAACTTAAGTCTTTGATGTGAAAGTTCTGGACTTTTCTAGTCTCGGTTAAGAAAAAGTCATCCAGTTGCACCAAGTGATTATGCAGCAGATGTTTGGTTTTGCATTTTAAAAATAAGCAATATAAAAAGCCCGCACATCCCTGCAGTGGTTTGGGAGTTCAGTTATTAGGTACATCTTGTTGAAATAGGAAGATGATACATTTGAAGAACTTTTTAACTTGGAATAAAAGGAAAGTCACTTTTGTTCTTCAGATAGTAGACTGGTAACTTCACTTGTTGCTATGAAAGTATTTATTTTCTTGAGCTAAGTATGTTTATATTTTCTCTCATATGTGTGTCAGTATTTTTATTAAGGTTAAATATACATTAGCACACTTAAAACATATACTTTTGTGTGCATTCATATGTCTGTGCACATAGGTGTATAATCAAAGCATAGCATGAAATTTATTTTAAAAAAGGAAAAGCTTTCGATTTTAATCCTGGCAATCCCTGCAATATCTTAAAAAATAAAAAAAGTTTAGTTTCATTAGTAGTATTCTAGTCTCTTCCAATATTCTGCTTCCCTTACCGTGTATCTTGGGGAATTAGGATGCTTTTATAATGAAGAGATTAGTCAGGACATTTCAGAAACCGCCAACAGGAAAAAATGGATTTTATCAGATAGTGTGATTCATTTGTTAGCCAATGATAACTTAGAGACAAGAACTGTCAGCAGCAACATTTCTCAAGAAACTACTTCCTGCAGGTATTTCCAGGTTCTTAAATAATGAGCATTCATCATTTTAAGTGTTAACAGTAATGCTCTTAGTGGTAGAACTGATCAATGCTGTAACCCTGCCCACTGTTATGTCATATGTATTGCCATTCATTTTATGTATGTATATGTGTGCATATATGTACATATATCCACATATATATTTTTAGTATTTTATATAGAGTACATACCTTGAGGATCATCAAAACCCTTTCAGTTGATTTGCAGCATATCTACCATCAAAGCTAACATACTCTGCATTGCAAAACACTTACTGATGTAGGTGTAATGCCACACAATACAAATAAAGTAATATGGTCTGCATCTTATGTACTCTGTATATGATCTATGTGTGTTCTGTAAACTTTTTATATAGTGGTTATTTGTAACACCATTTATAGGTTGTGCAGAGGCAGCGTATCTGAATCTCATAGAGCAATCATGGTAACATCTTAGGATGACAAACTAGGCATTGTAATATCTCTTAAAGTAGTTTATAAAGCTGGCAGTTTCCAGTGGTGATAAATTTATCTTAAATATTTGTCTTTAATACTCAACTGAGGGAAAATTCAGTGCTTATGAAGCTGTTCATGAAATACAACAGAAGTTTTAAATTACGGTTTGGGGAATTGGACATTTTAGGTTTTGTATGACTCGAGTTTTATTGTGCTTTATTTAGTGTAAAGCTACACAGAAGACGCCAAAATACAATTCATTTTGTAAATCTCGTTCATCTTTATTGTCTCTGACGTATCAAGCACACTGGATGGAGATATATGGCAGTTGTATAAAACACTTACTATATTAAATGTATTCCTGACTTTTGTAAATTCCCAAGTAGATTTCCCTTCTCTCTACAGTTCTGCAACAGCATCCATGAACCAAAATATGTAGTGGTGGTTCGATGTCTTGATATACTCTTTCTTTGTAGGTTTAAAAGAAGTGGAATTGGCTAAAATGTATAAATTCTTTGTTGTCACAGGGAACAAACCAACAAATTAAAGCACATGAAGCCAGCTCAGCAGTGCAGCATGTTAACTTATTGAAAGAGTGGAGCAATGCTCTAGAAAATAAGGTATATCTTCTACTCACTTCTAATTTACATTGATTTCTTTAAATCATATAAAAGTACTGGAAGAAGCGCTTTTTTTCTGTTTAACAGCTGTTCAACACTACAGCTAAAGCACTAGTAGGCTCCAAAAAGCAATCAAGCCGTTTAGCATATCAGGTACCTTTGTTATAACAAAACGCTGTGAGAAACTTGGCTTCGCAACTCCATATACACTTTTCCTCATTGATAACTTAATTAAAACGCTTTCTTCATGTAGATAAATAGTCTAGTATTAAATTTCCTCTCTGAGCTGCCCTCTTACAAAAGGGGGGGTTCAGAAAGCTATGGCAGCGCTATGAGCTGTCTTTTTGCTACGTCGGTATTTTTCCGACGTAGCATTTTATTGATTAGTTTAGTTGATTATTAGTTGATTATTATTATTAGAAATACCATGTAATAAACCAGTTATTTGTTTTATTTATTTTTGTTCTTGCTCTCCAAACTTAATGACCTGCAAAGGTTCATTAAGCTAAACATACTGTAACTCATGGGCACGATGATTTCTGCTTTAGTGCTAGACCAGAATGAAGTTCATGTTGCAGTGCTTCATTGAGACTCCTGGTTTTAGATTGTTTGGGATTTAGGAGATGCTGCAAATCATCTCTCTATCAGCAATGACATTGTGAATCATTTGAGTGACTTAACGGTCTGTTCTGCAAAAAAAATAAGGCTTTGATTTAAAAATACAAAACTTAAGAACAAGTCAATGTTTTCTTAAATATTTTTGAAAAACTTTTACATAGCCATTAAAATAATGCTTCTGCTTTTTTGGGGGGGAGGGGGTGGGGAATCAGAATTACCAAACTGTTCTACAAATGCAGGCAGAAGAGTCAGGAGCCCCTTCAGAATTTTTCTAGAATGAGTTAAAAAAGAGTAACAATTCCACTGTAAGCTCAGTGGCGGTTATATGTGTGGCTTGTGAATTCTGTCATCTCACAGCAGACTGCTAGCTTGAGTTTAGCAAACTCTAGAAAGCATATTCCCTTCTTGGCCTACAGCGTTCTCTCACGCATGGCTTTCCAGCAAGGTCCTGCGGCCGCAGGAAGTAACAGCTTTAAAGCCGAAGTTAACAGGAACAGCAAAATATGACTTTGTCCCTGGCACATTTGTCCCTGGACTGCTTGTTTTGGAACTTGAAGCCCCATAAGGAAACCATTGAACCTGGGAGAGGTCTAGTGTGGTTTGTTTTTTTTTAGATGGAAATTTTACTACATCTGTAGGTCTTACTTTGATGATCATTAACAATACTTGTGTGCTTTTGCACTTGAATCGCTTCGTTCATGTACGAACTGTACTTTTTTTGGTTTTAACAGATGCAAATTCATGTCCTTAGTTCTTTTTTCATTAGTCTGATTAAAACTATACAATTTATTTTACATCATAGGAAGAAAACCATGTTCCCTGTGACTTCCAGAATAGATCGTGTTCTGCCTTTTGTCAGTGTCCTGAGAGGTGCTTTGTCATTTAAAAAATGCCCAGCAGTTCTATGTTTGTCTCATATAGAGCTAAGAGAATATACAGTTTTCTACTCTTTTTATGTTCAATTTTTGGTTTAACTTCCATTAAGGACATAACTGCTTATCATTGTTTGTCCATTTATTTTTTTCTTTTTCTTTTCACTTCCTGCTTTGTAGACTTCTTCCTATTCATAATAAAGAGTTGAATCACTGGAAATCCCAAGACGGTGCCAAGTTACCAGAATAGCTAACCACATATCATATGTCAGTGACTTTGTTCTAGAGAAGGGTAACAAAATGATTTGTAACTTCATTGTTGTTCTCTTCTTTGAGAAAAAATTAATCAATGTACTGAAGAACAACAGTGCAAAGTTAACTTAGCTGATAAATACCATGGAAATCTCAGCCTTACTGAAGTCAGTGGAGTCTTGTTGGTTTCTGCAGGGCCAAGATTCCATTTGGGGTACTCTACTGTGATATGTATGGAGGGGAAAGGAGAAGTTGCCTTCTCCTGGTCACCACGTTCTTTAACAGTGCTTGTGGAGTATGCAAACTGAATGTCTTCAGAGCTGTGAAGCTTGTGTCAGGTTATGAGTTTGGTATTTGAATGGTGCTATTGGCAAGGAGTAGCAAGAGAAGGTCAGAATTAAAATCTTGGGTCAAAACTTTGTGGGGCGAATTAAAATTTGGTGTTTTGTTCACTCTGTGATGGGACAGACTTGCAGACTGAACTCCCATGGGTTTTGTGATGTTGGCAATGATAAGTTGAACATAATTTTGTGGCTTCGTCACATTCTTAAAGAAGTCTGGTATAAACTGTTTCTTCTTATTTTCTATGCAACTTAAATATGGGACCTGTTTTAATCCAGTTCTTTGTGGCATAAGGTTTCTTCCATTCTTTTTTAGTAAGCAATCATAAGCAACAGCTTAATATGAATAAGTGCTGAATAAGAGCGTGCTTTATCCTAAGAGTATTTCAAATATGACAAGGAAGTAAAGGAAGCTGATTGGTGCAGTTTGTAAATTGATGCTGTGCTTCCTTTACCCTGTTTTTTAACTGAAATTCCAAAGACACCAAATGCGATTTGGAAACTATACTTGGTGTTAAAGATTTCTTATTCACAAATTACCACCAAACTACAATCACTGACTTAGCAATGACAGTTCTGTATGATTAAGGGCTGCAGGATATAATTCTGTTTTTCTTGTGTTCTGTAAAACTGCGTGGAAAATCTCAGTACAAGGCAGGCCCACGTTTTATAACTTGTACAAAAATGGAAATGTAATGCTAGTGACAGAGCATAACTGCCTTATGATTGGGAGGCCTGAGGAGGAAACAGTGAGAAAAGGGGAATGTAAAGATCACAATTAACTAGAGAACTCTGATTCATGAAGGAAAAGGAGGATGCAAAAAATTAAAGTGGCTGCCCAGCAGATCGGAAGTATGTGGGAGGCAGGCATACTAGTTTAAATTTAAACTTGTTCTTGAAAATTTTCTGTAGTACCTAGGCATGCATTCCTTCAGCCTGGAGATTATTTCTCTCTCTGCACTGGCAAAATTAGCTTTGTCTCATTTCTGTTGAGCCTCTTCTGCCAGTTTTTCCATATACGCAATGCAGAACTAATGTATGGGTGTATATGCACACATGCTATGCTATATTGAAAAGTAGATACGCATGTGTATTATGGTATCACTATATTTTTGGGTCCCTGTCTGATGAACCTGCTGAATGTCTGTGGACTTTGGCAGTCCTTTGTCTCGTTTAGGCTAGTATAGAGATTGAAATTACTTACCTTTTAAACAGGCTAGCTTCTTGAGTGACACTTAAGTGATTTGACTGTGTCTGATTAGGGGGCAGTTAAGGTGGTGGAAGTCTACAGTGGTACCCACATCAGAGGTAAAAATGGCTTGACCTCAAACTAGCATCTGTATTGGAGGTGGTAGTGTAGATTTTTGGGGGAAACATGAAGCATCCAAGTAGTTGGTCTTAATGTGGAATGTTTTATCAAGATTTTTCTGGGTCAAAAATGGTGCTGCTTCTTATCCATATGAAGATATATCTGTGGAACTAGTCAGGGCATGTCCAGATGTCATTTTGTGTCAACTGTATGGTTTACTGTTGAATAATCACGCCTGGGGAAAAATGAGATTTTTTTTTTTTCTTATTTTTTTTTTTTAAAAAGCAACCCACCACCACAGAAAAACCCCTTCCCCAAACCACATTAATGAACAGAGCGCAAAATAGTATGATGGAGAATATTTACTACATTACTTTCATCCCCAAGGAGATACATTATATTATATTCTTCTAACAAGGCTCATGATTTAAAATCAGAATGAGTCATTAATGAATAAATTCATAAAATGTCAATACAGAGAGAGAATATAATCCACAGCCTGTAGCTCTTTAGTCTTTTCTACTGGTAGGCACTGTTGGATTTTCCTTCAAATATATGGATCCCTCCTGTATTCACTCATTTCAGTAGTTTTCATCACCATCACATTCTGTGAAGCCAAGCCAATCCCACGCAGATGATTTTTTTCCTTAAATTTGCTATAGATGAAGATAGATCGGAGTACATTGGGAAGATTAACGTTCTCTTTCCCGACTAGCTTTTCAGCTGCTCAGCTTCTCTCTGATATCCCTTCTATGCAGGGCTCAAGTTCTTAACACTGATCTAGAGCTAAATAGGTTGTTTCTTCCAAACTCCAAGCAGCTCCCAAGTCAGTTAGTGGAAACCGGGAAACCAAGCCATTAAACAACAAAGTAAATAAAGAAAAGTTTATGCTTAGACACAAGTTCTTTTGCTGTTTGTGTATCCTATCTGCACTTTCATTAGCCAAATTTGTACCACTTCCACACTGTGGAAGTGCAAAAGTAGCTATCAGAAGGCTGGGGTTTATTTATTTATTTGCAAGACATGGAGAGAGATTTTACTAGGATCTCATCCCTTTCATGTGTGTAAGATAGTTCAAAACTAATGAAGTTACAGGTATTTTTAATAAACTTTGGCAGGAGTAATTGTAGAATTTTTTCCAGGTGGCCTTGCTCCAGAATGAAAGTTTGGAAAAGAACAAGAGTATACAAACTTTACATAATCAGATTTGTAGCTTTGAAATAGAAATTGAAAGACAGAAGGAAATGCTGCGGAATAATGAATCTAAAATACTTCACTTACAGGTAAGAAATTTAGAATCTCCCCATTAAAACAAAAATGGTAGTAGCTTCTGTTCTGTGCCTTTACACTTATAAAGTGAGGTGTTCTAATTAAAAAGGGGGGAGAGAGTTTACCTTATTATAAACCTATTCTAATTTTTTTTTTTTTCCTCCTGGTCAGTAGTTGGTTTGTGTTTGTTGGAGTAAGATAGTTCACTAAACCACTGCAGTTGCCTAGCCTATGTTAAAACTAAAAACTCTGTTTATAAAGGGAAAAGATTGAAAACAAAATTACGAATATTATCTGAAGAATAATCATAATTATTTTTTTCTTCTCTACAAAAATGACTGTTTGAGGAACTACTGTCAAACTGGAGGACAAGATTAGCACCTTAAAACTGTCATATGTGCAATATAGATTTCTGCTTGCTGGTATTTTAAAAAATATTAATCATGAGTGAGATTAGTCTGGTGTGGGATTAATCGAAATGTAGTACCACGCATTTGAATACATTTTTTAAAGTCCATGTTTCTGTTGTCCTTCTGAAGAAAATGTATCTAATTATTCCTTTGCCAATAGGTCTGAGTTTCTTATTCTGTGGTCTGAATCACCGGGCCACAAGCCAGTGTTAAACTAGAAATCCTCTGGATGCTCTAGCATGGTGGTTAGCCCAAGCTGAAATTCTTTGCTTTGCATTCAGAGCTGGCTTGGAATGTGGATGCTGGGAATTTGTGTTAGCTTGCGTGATGCTAACCATAATTAAGGAAACCTCAGGAGATACTTGGCAAACTATTGTGAAGGTATCGTTTACACATTATTTTAGTACGTCTGCTGTTAGAATATCAGATACCTGGTTTAGCATCCAGGTTAAATGGATGTAAATAAAATTATCTTTTTCACTTACTGTTCACTTCAAATATTAAACTGCAAACGTTAATACTCAAGAAAGATGTAAGTATCCAAAATAGAGTGTGGCTAAAATTCAAAGGGTAGCACGTTCAAGAACTCAGAGCCTTGAGACCTTCGATGTTGGTTTATAAGGAAACCTTTAAGTTCAGCAACAGCAACATTTCTCCTTGTAGCACCTATTTCTTTCCATATTCTGCCGATGTAGTAACCAGTTTAGGCTGCCTTAATCACTGTTATTTGGTCTGATGATAGTCTGGGATATGGCTGCATGCTTACAATATTGCATTCTGACACTGGGAAGCTAATCCTTTTATGTATTGATACTGCTGATTGAATCTACCAGGAGGTAAGTTAATTTGTAAGCCTGGGGATTTTACACATGCTGTCTCAATAACCAGTGATGAGAAGGGAAATGGCAAAAATGTAGAGTGGTTTTTCATGATTGTCTTGATGACAGATTGCAAGATCTTTGATTTCCTCAAGCTGTAAGTGTTAGCAAAATCAATTTTCAAATGATTTATGTTTAGGAAAAAATCAAAACAAAACAATATGGTTGGCAGATTGCAACAGCTGGCTTTTTGGTGATAGTAAGTACTGGAGAGGATGTGTTTTGCTCTTTTTCTCCTCCC
>NW_009621747.1:0-10003 GCF_000690535.1 Cariama cristata
TTGTTTAGCTTCTGCCTCAGGAGAGCCAAGGGAAGTTTAACTGGGGTCTGCAACAGATTGGGCAGAAGGAGTGCTCTCTGCTGAGGGAGAACACACGTTGCATGCAACCTAAGATAGATTTAAAACAAACAAACAAAGCCAAAAACTGAATCTGCTGTGCTTTTACTTGAAAAGAAAGAAATGTTTGTGCAAATGGTGAGCGGGAGCAAACCTGGATGTGGAGTGCAATAACCCCCATGCTGCCTGGCACAGCCCCGGTGATGGCACTGTGCCGGTGCAGCAGCCTCCAGCCGGAGCGAGAGCATGGAGCGAGTCCAGCACCTGCCTGCACGACAGGATGGGTAGGGAGCAACATGGGGCTCTCGTTTTATGGGGAACCCGGTGAACGGCTAGTGGGCTTTTCTATGCAGGCTTACTGTGCATTGCAAAGCAGTGTGTATGGAAGCAGAAGCTAAAGCATTAACCTGAGAGGTGGACAGGTGCCCCTCTCCTGCTCGTATTTACTGCTGCCTGCTGCTTTCTTTGATGATGGTGACTAACAGTTCATCAATGCCTTGGTTATATCGGCTCTATTTAGGACTTTCTACCCGTTGAGTGACAGCAGGATGTGTGAGCAAGCTGAGACACCCAGACCTTTTCTGGCAGGATTGTTAGGGCAAGAAAATACTCTGGAAACCACATTGTGAATCATTTGTCTATCCGAGTGGATGACACTATGCCCTAGCCATGCCGTTTTGCAGTCAGACCTGTGCAGTGTGGTCAGTGCGTCCAGACCAGCTCCCTGGAGTCCTGAAAACCTACAAGACAGGTTTAATGTTAAAAACATGAAACCCCAAGCCTGCATGCCCTGCTGTGCACTCGCTCACATGTTTGTAGCCCTCTTTCCTCTCGGACCTGCAGACTTACGGTGCCCGGCTAGCAGAGAAGGGCTCAGACAGGGCTGGCACATCTTCTTCCTGGGGGTTTCTGCTCCCTGCTACGTTTCACAGGGCAACGACGTCCCTCCTTGACACATGTGCTATACCTTGCACCATTGGTGTGTTTAATCACCTGGGCTTGTGCGGACAAAGAGGGGCTTGGGAAGGAAATGAGAATTGTTTAAGGTCATATGGGTAAAACCAGCCAAGAAACCAAAAGCAGACCTGTCTTCTCAGTAAGGATTATTTCCCCAGCTCGTTCCTGCTGCAGTGGCCCAGGAGGCCATAAATTCAAACAAAATGGCCTTTTTTCTTACAGACTGCTCTGGGGAATCACTGGAGGCTTTGCAGTGAGCTGTGCCATGAAATGCTTCTCCCACGAGTTTCATTGTGAAGCTTCGTGGGCATTAGCAAGGCTGGGTCTTCCTCCTGACATTTGGCCTAGCTTTCTCCCTCCCACCTCCTCCAGCCCATGCCTGTTGTCGTGCTGCAAATACACATGCATTTGTGCACGTGAAATGTTTTGATAGGCAAGTGTCCATCCCTACTCTCTGCGTGCCTCTGATGCTGTCAAACCGCTGCTGAATTGCAGCTGCCTCTGGGGTGGGAGGTGGCAGCTGCTGACATTGCACAGCGATGCTAGTCCGCCTTTTAGGAGTGGGCACAAAGGTTACCGTTTCTAATTGAAATATGAGGGTATCCTGGGGGAAGTAGGAAATGACTGCCGGGCAGGAGAGTGCCAGCGCTTTCTGTAGGGAACTAGAAAGGAACGAGAATGGTTAATGGTGCAAACTCTATGTGCATTGCCAAAAATGAACTCATGTCTGTAAATATTACACTGCGTGCAGCAAGATTAGCACAGGAAAATACCAGTTGTACAGTTCCTGTTACCATCTGAATTATGCAAACAATTAGCTTGAGTTTACAGATGAGCTGTGGCAGAATAACGTTGGTTTTTTTCCTAGCCAAATTGTTTGAGTGTGCTAGTATTTTAGTGTTTCCCAGCCTCAATCTGCTACTCAAGTGGATCCATGCTATGCTCTTTTGGGATGGTGTGCTGTCAAGTGTGGCCTTTTCCAGGCCATGTTGGAAAGTTGGAGATGTCGTGATGCTGGTGAGATGTTCACCTTGCATGTGTGCTACCTGGGGGCCGTAAGATGGGTGTGAAGGCCCAGGGGGTGACCAAGCCCGATGCCGGGGCCAGGGGCTGTGTGCGCCCTGCCATGAGCAGTCGAGGAGCTCTTGGGACCTCTGCAAGTGGGAAGCAGAGATGTTCCCACTTCCTGGCTGTAGCAGGGCCACTCGGGCTGGAGATGCGAATTGCTGTTTGAAGGCCAGACACCACCATGATGGGCTCCCTGGAAGGAATGATAAACATTGGCTCTTCCCAGTGGCTGTCAGGGAGGTTAACTGCCTTTCCCACGGCCATGCAGTGAGTCAGTGTCGAGGCAGGATTAGCAGCTGGGCGGCCCTGGCCCCCAGCCCTGAGCCTGCACCGACGCCAATTGCATAAGCCGGAGTGAGCGTGTGGCCGTGGAGCTGCCGTAGCCCGTGTATCCCTGTGGGAGCGAGCCCTGAACCAGAGGTCCCTGTGCTCCGTGTTGTGACTTGGGTGGAGATCAGTCAGTTGGAGCCACAGAGCGGGGGTCTCCCAAGGAGCTTCGTGAATACCTGAGTAAAGAGGACAGAGACACGAGCCAGTGCCCTCTGTAAGCCACAAGCCCAGCCGTAGTGTTAGATGCTACAGAAGCCCCATAATCATGAGACCTGGCTTTCTAAGTGCTGCTGTTCAGGGAGGTGCTCACTTTGAACAGTTAGTGCCTTGAGCTTCCTTAGGTTAAAAGCTGGAAGAGGACCAGGTACGGTAGTTTTACTGGCAGTAAAACTTCAGCATGACCCTCATGTTGAAAGCAAGTCCAACCCACCCATGAATGTATCTTCTGGTACTTCTGTGGGCTGTCAGCTGGGTCCCCAGGGGTACAACCCACATCCTTTCTGGGCCCTACAACCAAGGGACAGCCTCTTGCTGGTTCCTGGGACCGCAGCCCCTCCGGCCCCCGTGGGGCTGTGATCCACCTCTTCCCTTCAGCAACGGCAGTGTAGAATTAACGTTGAGTCTGTAATTTAGCTCAGGACTGTTATGAGACACAATCTAGCTCTAAAGCCAAGGCCAAATAGTACTAGCATGGGGTCAAGTTCCTGAGGCACACTCTGCCTTTGGGACTAATTTGGGTGCTGAGTAGCCGGGCAGGTATTTACATGTTGCCTACAGAGACCTAGCAGTCTCTGGATCCTATTCTTCTCCCTCGGATCACCTAAAATGGTAAGAATTTTCAAGGGGGATTAAGGTTGTGATCTCTGGGGAGGGGAGTGGACATCTGGTAGGAGTCCCGTCCATATTAATAGCCTCCGTTTAAATGTATGTTATCAAATGGGGCAGCTCCTAATCGGCCAAGAGACTGTGAACTCTGTTACCTAAGGGGCTGCTGGTGACTTTGGGCTGCTAATCATGGCTTTCCACAGGCACACAGGTAAAGCAGACGTGCTGCCGGGTGTTGTGGGAGAAGCCCCGTGTGTGCAATGCCTGGTAAATGGGGAGGAGGGTTTTGCTAACAGGCTCCTGCAGCAGCAGAATAACTCATTTGAATGCTGTCTTAAGCCTCGGCGATTTGCAGCTGTAACTAATGATGGCAAATGGGCTTATAACCAGTGTGGGGGACTGGTGCTGGGAGTGCAGTGGTGGTGGTGGCCTCATCTATTTTGTAAAATGCATTAGATGGTAAGTGCTTTTGTATCTGCTGCTGTAGGAAGGCTGGGGCTTAGCTGTTATTTGAGGAAGACTAGGTGAAAATGGGGAATGATGCTTCTCCTTACAGCAAGCTTGCTACGGCAGTTACTGCACGAGCAGGGGAAACCCATAGCAGAGGGGAGCATGTGGAAGCCCAGTGTCTAAACCCAGATGGCTTGCTCTGCTCTGGTGGGAAGTTTGTGGTTACTCCCTCTTCTCTGTGTTTGTCTTGTAGATCAAACGGGCTGATCCTCACCAGTGATAGGAAAATGTTAACTTTTCCTTCCCATTAACACCGACGGCAATCTTGAGAGCATGTTTTGCATGTCCCCCATGGCATGTAGATGTGTTGTGTCTTCCCATCCATGACTGATCTCCTCTAGTCCTCCAATGACAGGCAACTGAAAACTCTTCAGGATTTTTCAAAGCTTATCTGGTTCATAGAAGCCAGCTGTGTTTGTGTGTGTGTCCAGCATGTATTTACAACCTTACATCACAACATACAATGGCAATACCATTGCATCTCTTGATGAGACGTAGCCCAAGGGGTCGACTTGCCTGGGGAAAGATTGTCAGGTTTGGGGTGAAGCTCCCGTGAGCATCAAACCTAGCTGCCGCACACCAGGAGCCAGGGGACAGTGGTGCTCGTCAGACTTGGTTGGGAACGTAAAGTCTCTTCTAAACTGGGGAGGAAAGTCACCGCATGCTGTTCAACTTCACGCTTAGCCTCCCAGGACAAGGCACAAGCATGAGGCTTCTTGCATGGCATATAACTACTTAGGATTTGCTTTTTTATTATTATTATTATTTATCTTTGATGCAGATATGCATTATGCAAGGTACCTTTCTGAGTAAAATCTGAATTCTGTGGTATCATTTTTAAATATCTTAAGAAAAATCCATTCAATTAAAATGTAAGAAGACATTTAGTTTTTAACTTCAGCCCACAAGCCTGACCAATGCTATAGCATTCTTTCATTATACTCTTAGCTGTATCTTTTGTTTTCTTTCCCATCTTCCTCAGGGGGATGTTCTCTGGCAGAAGGACCCATGGATTTGATGCTGTGCTGTAATATAAAATGCTGAGGTGTTTTCTTAAGCAGATGCTGCAGTTGGAGTGCTGCCACCAACATGTTATAGCACAGCGTCTGCTTCTGCGTCCCACAGGGAGCCCTGCTCCACGGGACAGCTGCAGTGGGGTACTGTAGTGCCTGCCCCCGGGGGGTCAATCCTCTGCAGCAGGAGAAAGGCTCACATTTGGCTCTTGGGGGCACCTGGGCATGAGAATGGCATCCAGCTATTGAGGTGGGAGCAGACCTGTGCATAGCTGGGAACGTAACTGAGGAGTCTCAAAGGTCAAAGCTTACAACAGCTGCGGAATGAGTTAGCTGCTGAACAGGACTCTTTTGCTTTAGCTGATTTGGTTAGTTTTGAAAGGTTTGGACTTCACTGCTTAAACTCTGCCTAAGTGCTCAGCCTTACTTTAGGCAGTGGTGCTGTGCACACTGGGAGCCTTGTTAGCCTTAGCTGAGCTCTGTATTAAGTGCAAAAGCAAGCCCTGGGGGAAGCATTTGCAGGGCTGGAGCAGTGTGTTTTGTAATAGCACGTCCCTACTCCCCTGGGGAACTGTGAAGATTTAATAATGATGGGGATGTGCTCAGACATGGTGACGATAGGACCGTAGGGAATGTTTTTGGCAGCCGCCTGAGGAACTTGGAGCTGTTCTTGTTCTAAATAAAGAAGCTTCCATTTTATCAACAGACTAATTTTTGAATTATAGAGTATGAGACTTGCACGTGCCCCAGCCTGGCAATGGGAGAGTACAGCTCTCCACGCGTTACTGCCAGCCCTCCCAGCAAAACTGGTCTGCAAATGATTTCTTTCCTTTGTTTTTGCAAATGTTTGTTGTACAGAGCAGCATGCCGGTGACCTTGAGGTGCAGTCCTGAGCATTGCTTCACGTTTTGGATTAATGGGGACCCTTTTTTAGGGGTATTCCCTAGTATTTATAGCAAGCCACACGATATTGCGTAGAGGAATGCTGAGAATAGTAACTCAGGTGACAGACCAGGGGATGCCAAGTTCTGAGCTGAAATAGGCAGGTGTATCCAGTGCCTGGCAATGTGGGGACTCTGTGTACTCAGTCTGCTGAGGAAAAACAAAACTGATGGAGGGTCAAAAAGCAATTGCTCTTTTCCTTCCATATTTCCGTAGAGTATGCAGCTGTGCGTAGGGCAGAGGGTTAACACCTTCAGCCTCATCTTCTTTCCTAAGTGGCAGAATAATCTGTAAAGTTTAAGTACAGTTTCCCTGGTTGTTTTCAGAGACCGTGCTTGAAGTTCTTCCTTGGTGGTTTATCACATTTCAAACATACTCCCCAGAGATATTAACACATATCCTGTGCTAAGTGCTTTGCTTATCAGCTATGCTTCAGCTCCCTTTGAGTGCTTCCGTTTCATTTTGTGCAAACCACTGCAATGTTGCCTTGTGGTATATAGCTCAACCGAACCGGGAGGAACCAGCCCAGGGGCGATGGGAGACAGGAACCGAGGGGAGAACCAGGGTGTTGTCTTAATGCAATAGCTTTTATGGGGTGGCACTTCTTAGGTCTGTACCCTTTCCAGCCCAAATCTTGCCCTGCTGCAGGGTGCAGCCATAGCCCTGACCCTGACTGCTGGCTGGGACAGCCCTGTGACTGCTCCACAGCATGTTCTCAGCATGACTTGAGGGGCATGGAAGCTGGCGGGCCCCAAACATTTGAGGTCTTTGTAAGGTGGAAGGCATGGTTGTCCAAGGGCTGAGGAGCGGCTTTTGAAAAGCAGCAGATGCTCGCTGGGGCCAAGTGGCTAACTGGCACCTCAGTGGTCAGGTAAATGTTAGGGTTTAATTCCAGTGGGTCTTCGTGCCAAATACCCTGATACTCGAGAAGGCCACTGGTCTGGCCAGCTGCCCTCAAGCTGTAGCCAAATCCATCAGGGAGCTACATTAGACAGCCCCCTGCCAGGGCTGGTGGGAGAGGGACACCTTGCTTAAAGGGGGATTAGTTTCTGGAAGTATTGCTGGATTCTTCTTGAGCTCTTATTTTTATTGAGGGTCCTCTAGGCTATTTAAGGGGTAACTGCACTTACCCCTCTCCCCAGCAGCTTGCACTCTCTCTTCTCACCTGCTTCTCTCCAGCAGAACATCCTCTGCATGTGGATATCAGCCTGGGCTAAAGAGTAGTTCCAGTCTGTCCATACTTTTCCTCTGTTTTCTAAATCCCATTCCATGGCCCCACAGTGAAGCTGAAATGGGGTTTGAATCAGTGCACGTCCTCAGGGCGCGAGATTCTCCTGCGGTTAAACAGGACGTGCTTGACCAGGCTGTCAGCTCCGAGACACTGTAATCTGGTGTAAAGGTACAGCCAAAGAAACTGTGTTCAAATAACTTCCAAGCTAAACCAGCTTGGCGTGCTGCTGTTAGCCACACCACTGTGAAAAGAAGCACAAAGGTACAGCACTTAACGGTTTTAGTGGTTAGTTTGATGAGTGCTTACCCTGAATGCTGAGTTTTATGTTGCTGTAGCATGGTTATATCACTGGTGTGAATCCCTACTGTGTGCTTGACAGCTGCTGTGCAGCTTGCACGGGGAAGCTATGCAGCGTGCACGAAAATAAAGGCCCCAAGGAAGGGCAAGGAAGGAGTCATGGTTTATCCATATACCCAGTGTGTCCTCAGTTTCATGACTTGCCTGTTTTCCAGACAGCAAAGACATGCCAGGGTTAATATACTTGGAAGCTCTGGGAAGTTAAGCTGTGGGGATGTGGTGCAGCTGGAAGGTGAACAGGTTATTAAGGAGATAAACATCTCCAAAACCATGATCTGTTGCCAACCAGGCTTTAGAAGATGGTGCGTTTTTTGTTTGTTTGTTTGTTTTCTTTGTTTTTTTTAACAAAGAAAAACAAATGTCTGTTCTGTCTACCTTCTGTAAGAGGGGACAGGACTGCTTAGGGGAGCAGCAGTAGGATACTAAATGCATCTTCCCCAGGACAGCAGAGCTCTGAAGTCTCCATGGACATTTGCTCCACTCTGGGATAATGATCTGGTGGTCCCAGCACAGCTGCTACCAGTGTGGGGCCCCACTCTGCCACAGATGGGTGGCTTTTGGGGCTCTTGTGCACAAGCCCCTGGGTGGGCTGCTCCTGTGGGAAGGTTGTAGGAGATGGTCTGGCTGACGTGGGCTCTTGGCATGGCATGGGTGAGCAGAGACCATGAGCAGCCAGCACGTTTGCTGGGGCAAAATGGTCAGGGCATCTTCACTGCAGGCAAGGGGACAGAGGTGCCTTTGCTGGGTCTAGATCAGGAATGATACTGCTGAGGGCAGAAAGCTCCTGGAAAAGCTGGAAGCAAATTTATGCCCCAGCCTAGGTACGAGAGGGGCTTTTTGGTACATGGAGTGGCACAAGGTAGGCAGAAGCTGGCCTGTCTGCATGTACAGCCCAGCTCCTGGGGCTACCAGGCCCAGTGTTAATTTGTCTGTGGAGCTCCAAAGCTGCTGTGATAAATGTGTGTCTCACGTTAGCACATGATGCGTTACATGGGAGCGCAGGATTATGTTACTGCCTGAGCCATATGTTCACAATTCTGTGTTCTGGTTGAAAGCAACCCTAAACCTGAGATCAGGAACGTTTCGATACCATTTGTCCTGGACCCTGTGCAATTGCATTTCTTCTAAATAAAACCCACTTGCTTGATAAAGCTCTGCAGAGCTGGCGGTGGCTCACATAGTTTCCACATTTCCCAGCTGTTTACTTGTTTCATTTACTTGAACCAGTACAAACACAACCTTTGGTGTAGTTGTCAGCAGGACATGGCTGTCCCCTGACCTTGGCAAGGCGGTGTTTCCAGACCTCGGTTCCCATAGAGTGCAATTCCTGCCAGTTTGGCCTCCAGCCTGCTTCTGTAAGTTTTAGGGGAAGGGGAAGTGTGTGAACCCGGTCCCCACCTCTGCTGGAGCCTCCCTGTGCAATGCTCTTCTCCAGGACTATCTGTCCTGCTTTCTGGAAGAGAAATGCTCCAACTTGTTCTGGCCTGACGTTATTGAAAGGATGACAGAGAGGAGACAGTGAGATGACTCTTGGATTTTAAAATCTGCAGAGTAACAGTGTGACTCCCGTCTCCTGCCCCAGCGCCTTCCACTGGTTGTCTAGCAGCTTCCTGAGCCCAGAGCTGAGGCAGAAGAAGAGCTCCGAAATAACGGCAAAATGTTTATTTGCAGGCAGGCACCTCCCCAGGCTTTGCACCTGACTGTGTCAGGGCTGTTCATGGTGGGCTGCCAACAGCACGTTACTCTCAAAGAAAAAAATAATTGGGCTGGTAAGGGAGATAGCGAAGGCAGCAGCCACCCTCGCCTCTTGCTGCAGTGCTTGGGCTCCCCGGGCAGGGCTGTGCCCTGGTCAGGACCGGTTGGGTTTGATGTGCGCTGGTCTGGTGAGGTGTCTTGCACTGGTGCCTCTGCTGCAAAGCCCCACTCCTCGCACAAAGGCAGCAGCAAAGATCCCTCAGCCCCGGGGGCTCCTGTGCCAGCACGGGGACTTATGCTGACAGGTTGGGCCCACGCAGTTGATGGTAAATCTAGAATTACTGGGGTCGGCAGGCGTCCAAGAAAAAGCTGTGCAAACAGGTCCTCATGCCGTAACAACATGGCAGTCCTGACTGCCCAGCATCCTGCGGCCGAGGGTGAGCCTGGCCGGGTGTCGCTGACCCTCCCTTGCCGTGAGGGCACAGCCAGGGACAATGTACCCTCTCTACACCCCAAAAACCCCAAGCCCTGTTTCAGTTTATAAAGGTGCTGTGCTAGGGCTTGGAGCAGCGTGGCTGTTGTGCCGCTGATCTCCGTGAGGAGCAGGCAGCAAAGCATCCCCTAAACTCCAGGGCTTGGTGGGGTGGTCCAAGGTGAAGCTACGGGATGGAGGTGCTAACGGCCTCTCCCACCTCACAGCAGGAAGAAGCAGCAATTTATATTGCTTGACCGCGTCCTTCCCCCTTTATTGCTCTGTGCTGGCGCTGCAGCTCTATCAGGAAAAGAATAATTAAATTTCTTCTTGGCAGCCCCTGTTGCCAGACCGCTGCCGCGTCTCCTGTCCGGTTGTTGACGGTGCAGCAAGTTCAAGGCTGCACGCTGGGTTGTTGGCTGTGCAGGGGAAGCGGGGCTCTGCAGTGCTGGGGCTGTGGGGGCACGAGTGGCAGGGGCAGAGATGGAGCTGCCTTTCTTGGGACCGCACGGGCTTGTGTAACCCTGCCAGAGCTTTTGCAGCCCC
>NW_009621747.1:10066-62283 GCF_000690535.1 Cariama cristata
CAGCAGAAGTGGTCTGGGAGGCTGAGACTGGGTGTGCAAGCTGGGGGTGGGTGTCTGGGGAGAAAGCATGAGCACGCACCTCCGGCCAAAGTGGAAAATCTTCTGGTCAAGAGCCCCCACGCCCGCTGATGTGCTGGCTCCCTGGCCATGGTGGAACATCATGCCTTGGCAGAGCCCTGCTGACATGAACTGAAGAAGTATCTTGACATGTAGGGAGATCTTTTCTTGTTTTTTTTTTCCTTACGACTTTGTATCTGAAAGCCTGGTGAAAAGAGGCAGCTGGAAGCTGTGCAACTATCCAGCACAAAAGGCCTCAAAGGGCTGTAGCTGGCTGCGGGTTTAGGCTGGAAACATGGAAACTATTCTGCTCTGCTCGTGGTTGGCGGTGGTTTCTGCGCACAAATTATGCGGTGCCTCAGCCAGGACCTGGCCAAGGCCTGCGGTGGGCCAGGCCGTACTGAACCGAGTGGCTGTCAGTGAGTGATTAGGTATCATTATCCTTGCTGATGTGAAATATATAAATAAAAGAGTCTGGTATCCTCCTTCTTAAGGTGATGGGGAAAGGCTGGTGTGGGACTCTGCTCGCTCTGGGAGCACAGTTGCTGGTGAGGAGAGCAAACTTTGCAGCGCTCGCAGTGGACTGGACCCCAGGAGGCAGAGAATTTGTGCTTTTGTGCTTGGCCAGAGCCCATCCTGCCTCTCTGTAGGCAGAAATCTTGCATCCATATCTTGGGTAGCTATTAAGGGAACTGAAAATATGTGTTACTAATGCATTGCTTATGCTAACTGTAGCAGAGCGGCAAGCACAGCGCTTCCAGGAGGCAGGGCGGCCCCTGCCCTTGCTGAACTCCACAGCAGAGCCAGGAGTTGGCCCACATGGCCTTACGCTGTAGGCTGCATTCTTCTGAGACTTTGTGGTATGTCTCTCTGCATCCTAATGGCAATGAGTGACCTGGGAAGGGACATCTAAGCTGCTTTCTTTAGCAGGTGTATGAATTTGTGATTGCTGTGACCAAACCCAGGTTGTCTACTGCATCCAGCCTTCCTGAGCATGATGGTTTGTTAGCCTAACCTAGACCCTAAAGGCAAAGCTGGAGGCACCTGGAAAATGCCAGTGCAGTTGGTAGAGAGCTGTTACGTTTTATAAACCACTGAGCTGTCTGATAGCAAAATTGCGCTAACAGTGCTGGCACAGATGATGCTCTCTACCAACAAGCCCTTGAGGAGCGTGTCACCACCACATGATCATTGCTGAGTCCTGATACTTCTCATTTGCACAAACCGAAGAAGCTGGAGCAGTTATCAGGGCTTTGGTGCTCTAACTTCACCCGCTTTCCTCTTGCAGGGCCTGGCAGTTACACTGTGGGCACCATGTCGGAGCGCTTTGACTGCCACTACTGCCGTGACCCTCTGCAAGGAAAGAAGTACGTACAGAAAGAGGGCCGCCACTGCTGTGTCAAGTGCTTTGAAAAGATCTGTGCCAACACCTGCATTGAGTGCAAGAAACCCATTGGAGCTGACTCCAAGGTGAGTGCTGAGCAGTTAAATGGGTGATGAGAAGACAGGCAGATACTGATAAACCCTCCCATTTGTTTTCCTGGCTCTGGTCTGTTTGTGAGCTTCTATGTGAACACAAGTTCTTTTGTGAGTCCTCTGGCTGATGGGCCCATGTGCTCCTTGGGCAGAGAGGCAGAGGCTCTGGGGCACTGCAGCAGGGATGCTCCCCATGGGCTGCTTTTGCACAGGAGCTAATTTCAGGATCTAGGTTCAGCCACATGAACTGCTGCAAATGCTGAATTATCCTGAAGAGAGAGTACTGCAGGTAATCCAGCCTGCACAGAACTTGCAGAAGACTCATCTTCTGGGCAAAGCACTTGGGAACCTAGGGTCTGACTTTTGCCATTTTGTCAAATGTTTATTGCTTCATGCTTATGGCAGTAATAAGGTACACCTGAACTAGAGGGAACTTGACAACCAGAGAAGCCCACAGTTACAGAACTTCAAATCGCAAAGCTGTTGGTTTGAAGTATCTTCTGCTACCGTCAAAGTCCAAAGTGAATGCAATTGTGTCAGTGAGTTTGGTTAAATGTCCTTCCCTTGACTGCTTGCAGACGAGCTACACCTCCAGCTACTGAATGCAGACATGCTTAGGAACTACCTTTACTGCCAAGGCCGATGGGACAGTAGCTTGGTTTTAGGGCTGCTGCTCAGCAAGAGAGAAGGGCTCATTGCTCACTCCATTTCTGTTCGTTCCAGGAGTTACATTTCAAGAACCGTTACTGGCATGACAGCTGCTTCCGCTGCTTCAAGTGCTATACGTCCTTGGTCAATGAGCCCTTCATGCTAAGGGAGAACAACAAGGTTTGGTGTAGCAACTGCACTGCCACCGAGGATGCACCCAGGTGTAAGGGCTGCTTCAAGCCCATTATTGCAGGTACTGGTGCCCGTGATAGGGGTACAACTCCCACGCTCTGCTCTAGGGCAAAACCAGAGTGGTTTATCAACTGTGGAGGCTGCAGTTTGGGGTATGGCATCCCAGTGGAAGGCTGGAGCACCACAAAATGGTGCAAGTTTTGACTGTTGCTCTCATCTGTCCATTTTATTCAAGTGTTGAAAGGCTGCTTTGCAACTAACCCTCATATGGATAGTTCACCCTAGTAGTTAGTCTTAAACCATTTCTACCAAAAGCTTTGCTCTGTAAATCAAAGTCATCTTCTCAGAAAGGCTCAGGCACCTGTCCAACAAATATATTTAGAAAATCCAGAAGGCCATGGCTAAAGTCAGATACAGAAATGAACAGCTCATCTGTTGTCCATGTCACAGTTGAATCCTGGGCATAGGTATGGACAGGTCTTGCCTACAGGTGTGTTGCATTGCGCAGGGTGGGGAGTTTGTCAGGAGCCTGAAATCCCCTGTAACAAGTTATTTCTGTCCATTGTAGGAGACCAAAATGTCGAGTACAAGAAGATGGTCTGGCATAAGGACTGTTTCACTTGCAGCCAGTGCAAGCAAGTGATTGGATCTGGGAGCTTCTTCCCCAAGGGTGATGACTTCTACTGTGTCTCCTGCCACGAGCATAAGTTTGCCAAGACCTGTGCTAAATGCAAGAATGTAAGTCCCTCTGCATTGCAAAGGCAGCTGCCAGAACTAGCCCTTGCGTGTCTTTTGGAAGCTAGGAGAGTAAACCAGTAGCAGATCGCACTGAAGCTGTACCAATGCTTATGTTCCTTCCTTGAGATACTGGTGCAAGCAGCTGGTGGTATAATAACGTGAGAGCTAATGGTTCTTGCACACGACAGCATTGGAGCAGGGGCTGTGGGGTTATCTGATGGCAACTCTGCTGAAACCAAGTGGGCACCGGCCTTGCACTTGCTTTGGGGATGGTTTAAGTTCTCCAGTAGGTATTGTGTATTCAAGCAGTAGAACAGTATTTTAGAAAATAGCTGTTGTACAACTTTTGCAACTGATTAGTGTAGAATTGCAGTCACTGCAGGTAAACTAAACTATTATGAAAGCTCCAGGCACATGGGACTTCAGGCTAGAGGAACTCAGGTGTGCTGCACTATCATAGAATTGTTTAGGTTGGAAAGGACCTCTGAGTCCAACCGTTAACCTAGCACTGCCAAGTCCACCACTAAACCATGTCCCCAAGTGCCACATCTACACGTCTTTTAAATACCTCCAGGGATGGTGACTCCACCACTTCCCTGGGCAGCCTGTTCCAATGCTTGACAATCCTTTTGGTGAAGAAATTTCTTCCTAATATCCAGTCGAATTTATTTAATGAAAACTTTTAGGAGATCTTCTCCATGACAAAGTCCTCCTATCCTATACCTCATGCCCTCTGCATTACCTCTCTTCCTCCCTAACCGATTCTGAAACATCTCTGCTCTTTGCCTCCTAGCCCATCACTTCTGGAGGCCTCACTTACCAGGAACAGCCTTGGCATTCGGAGTGTTTCATTTGCTCCAACTGCAAGAAGCAACTGGGTGGGAAGCGCTTCACAGCTGTAGAGGATCAGTTTTACTGTGTTGACTGCTACAAGGAGTGTGTTGCCAAGAAGTGTGCTGGCTGCAAGAATCCTATTACAGGTATGTTGGATTAAATGCAGCTTTTGAGGGTAGTGGGTGCTTAAGGTCAGAGCAGCGACCCCGAGACATGCAGCTCAGAAGCTGCTAACACCAGAAGCAGGCCTAGTATCCCAAGCTCAATCCCAGCAACTTACATGTGATCTAACTATAAGCCATGTGCTCTTGCTGGATGGAGTCCCAGATAGTAACTGAGCTCTTCACCCTTTGCACACCTCAAATTTACCTTCTTCAAAACTTTCCCAACTAGAACTGTTCCCACCTATATCTTAGTCTGGGAACCTTAAGTCTAAAAAGAGCAGTGCTTTATTTGCCCCTAAATGACAAGTTGCTTTGCTTCTGATATATTTTACTTGTAACAGTTAATCGATTACGAAGCTCAGCCCTGAAGTGGGCACTATCCTGCCAGTCCCATGAGACTTGCATTCTATTCTGCAATTCAGAGTGTGGATCTGAGCCCGTAACTACCAGGTAGGGTGTTTTACCCAACCTGTCCCTGCTGTACATCTTGATCTTCCCTTCAGCTTCACTGTTTCCTAGAGGAAGGACCCAAGAGAAGCAGCTTATTGCAGTGACACGCTACACAAGCTTTATGCTAAGCTGCCTGTTTAAGAGCAGTTAATAGGGAGGAGCAAACAATGTGGCTCAGTTGCAATTTTGGCTAGTATTTCAGGCATGCAAATATGGTCTGCAAGACTACAGAAGCAGAGGAGGCAGTAAGAATGGGATCTGCTGCTTGGTGGGCTGACCCAGCCACAGGCAAAGCTACTATCGCCGTCCTATAATTGTTTTCTCTCCTAGCAGGATTTGGAAGAGGAACCAGTGTGGTTAACTACGAAGATGAGTCCTGGCACGATTATTGTTTCAAATGCACAAGGTGTGCCCGTGGTCTGGCCAACAAGCGCTTTGTTTGCCATAATGGAAAAATTTACTGTGCTGAGTGTCCCAAACGACTGTAAGGAGCAAACAGCAACTGCTGTAAAATGGATTTTAGAGCCCTGCTTTCCAAAACAGTTCTGGTAAAGGAGCAGGTTTTTGCATGTTAAGAATTTTAACTTTTTCCATTTTAGTGTAACAACTAAAGTAGCCTCAATATACTGGGTTTGACTTTTGAAGCTCCTGCAGTACAAAAGCATGTAGCATTGCTAAAATCTAACTTTGTTTCCAAGTAACTCTTAGCGTAAAGGCTTGAAATGCCATTAGGTTTAGCATTAGAGATCCACATAGTACATAATCTACGTGTGGCTTAAACTAAAACAAAGCTAGTTTTAAACTTGTCTGGAATACGTTTAAGCTTGGCACTTAAATGAAGTGGGTTTGATGAGGCATGCACCTCCAAAACAGAGATGCAAAGATTGCACCTGGGCTGAGAGAGATCTATTATTATGCTTTTACAAGTACAGGTACCTTACATACATCACACTCTTCATAGCAGCTCAATAATTAATACCTTAGCTTACCCTACCACACCAAACTGCAGCATGTGTATGGAATGGCTTCATCTTAAATATAACATGGTTTTGGCAGTACAATTTAGCTTTAGTTAAGTTTCCATAAACTTGTTTTAGTCTTGATTTCCGCATGGTTTGCCCAAAAGTTTTGCTCATCAGCTTTTTTTACATCATTGTTTAAACGAGGCTGCCTATATACAATTATTAATCCATTAACAAGAAGTAAATCTTTCAACTACAACAAAATGCACATGCATTTAGAAGTGCCTTTAAAAATAGCTCAGACAACACTAGCTCTCCTATCATGTCAGTGTATGTTTTATGATTTAATAAAAATGAGACTAGTGCCTGCTTGGAGTCCTACAGTCTGGAAAATTGTTTTTTCATTTTTGCCGTCTTACACGATTGACACCCCTTATGGCTGAGCTATGGAAATCAAGTCTCATACACTGACACTGGCAAAATAAAGAGTCAGCTGTTCTGCCATAGCACCCTTATAAATATCTGAGGACCAAAGCAACAATTTCCATAAACTAATTAATTTTTTTAATATCTAACTGTCATGGGACCATCTGCCAACAACAGCCTGTGTGAAAAAGCCCTTTGGAGAACATATGTGCAGCCACTGTCCATACACAGATCTACTCCCCTTCAGCAACCTGAACACAGGTTTAAGGTTGGTTTTTTTCCACAGTAGTGAAATACAGAAATACTTATCAACTGGATGCTGCTCCAGTCATTCCCTTTTGGTCACAAGCACCCACCAGAAACAAAGAACCCTTGCAAGACAAACAAAAGGCAGCATCTTGGTGTATTCTTGATGGTCACTGCTCCACCGTGGCCATGGAGCACCGCTGGACTCACTGTTAGAACATAAAGATGCTTGTTCTACAAGTAAAGGCAAAGGTTTACAGTGAAAAGCAAGTTAAAGAATTCAACAGTTACGAACACATCACCAGCACGTACAAACACAGCAAGATCTGCAGGTGTTAGTACCAATACCTTCCCCACCACGCAAATGCCATTGCCAAAGAGGCTGCTAGTTTTGGGAGGCTGCAGTGTGGAGCAGAGCAGCACCAGAGTGCATCTCAAGGCAGGTCAGCATGGCAAGGGGTTGGAGACTCCTAGTAAGGGAATGTTTAGCATTACAGAAATAAAGCATTGTTCAACTGCAAAGTTTATTTAACAGTGCGCACGTATTTACATAGAGCTGTAACAGACCAGTCAACAAATAATCTCAGCACAGAAAAAAAAATACCGGCATTTTTTTTTGTTAGAATGATTGTCTCTGCCAGAATGAAACAGCTATCATACAAAAATACACTTTTCCTTTTACCTAAGGCACTGCTCTAAAGTCTAAAATAGTCCTACCGTATTCTGAATAGCAAACAGCAAGAGTAAGAAGGCTGAGGGTTTCCTATTGTAACTGCAATGTTGAGGAAAGAACGCATTTAGTTCCAGCAAAACCATTTGCATTTAACCACTGAAAACACAGCTGCCGTTTGGATGATTCATTTGAATTGAAATATCAGCCAATGGTTTATAGCAGGATTTGAGACAGTTATTCTTTAAAGTAATCACTTATCCAGTATATCTGTTACAGGAGACGTAAGAACAAGACTGCATTATTACTTTTAGTAGCAATTTTCAGAAGATGCTTAGTTAATCTCTTCATGCTGTAAAAAGCAGGCAAATTTAGGTTAAATAGATTACTTAATACAGGCTTTAGGGGAAGGGAAATATATATGCAGCTTTCAGCCACTGTTACAAAGCTAGAACAGGAACACTTAGAATAATTAACATCAACAAAACATGACTTCAGTGGTCTAATACTGTTATGTACACAATAAAATAATACTTCCGTAAGTGTAGATGAACTTAAATAAGTAAGTCAAAAGGAAACCATTTCTAAAAGCATGAATGTTAAACTGTACTATATGACAGACATATCTAGGTACTCAACATTTCTGTAATGTATTAGTGCATATGCTGTAAAATGTTGTCATGTTTGCCAATAGATTAAAACACGTTAGTGACGGTACAATACTGCATTTCGAAACTGCCAATATCTTCATGTTAGAAAAGAAGGAACTCTTCTTCTCCATTCAAAATTGAAGATATTCCATTTTTCATTTTTAAATAGCACATGAACCAACAAGTTCACAGCATTTTACTAGAATGTTACAAAGGGAGTTAAGCTTTAACACGCACTGAATGAGTCTTATTTCATCAAGTGCCATTTTAGGAACATGTAAAATCTGGCCAGTAGCTAAGTGGGGAGCCGCCAGTGGCGTGTTGCTGTACAGAATACCGATATGAAAAGGAAAAAAAAAAAAAAAGGACTTAGGTTACTGTAAAGTCTATGAAAGGGAGACAACAAGTGATATTTGAACAAGGAGATCTTATCTAACAATTAGCTAAATGAATGGAAAAGGAACATCAGCACAATAGTTTCCCTGAAATGTTTCAAGGTGCAAATGAGAAGTTTGTCATCCCTCCCCTGGTGTTTTTTTGTTTATTTTTGCAAACTTGAAGATGGATAAAGGTAAACAAGCAGCTTTTCAAAACAAGGCCTTCGGTACTTGATAAAACACTGGATTACTGAAGTGCAATCAGATTATTTCCAGGTCTCTAGTGTTCACAGTTCTGTCCAAAGAGCAAAGAGAAGAGAACATTTAACCATCATAACTGTGTGTATGCCACATATGTCTATCGTTACTGTCAGAGCCTACATCCAGGGAGTGAGCACAGAACCATGTGGTTACAGTCCAAAATCAATGCAGTAGCTTTTTGGTTTTTTAAATACAAATACTAGTTTTCAAAGTTATGTACATTAATTCTTAAACCATATTATGTCTAAACATTTTCAAGTTCAAAAGGCAACACTTTCTTCACTAAAATGTTAATGATTTCGATCAAAACAAAATGTGATCAGCGGTATCACATTAAATCCATCTATTCCCACAGCCCAGCTAGTCGTGGCCCCAAGGAAAGTCTCAATAAGGCTACGTTGATAGGACTAAAATTCACAAGACGCAGAATGACAGAGGAGACTCAGGAAACAGTTCAGTCTAGAAAAGTGCTACACTTTAATCAAAAAAAGTGCTACACATCACTTAAAGAAAATGTGGATAGCAAGTCTTGTTTTTTCCACTACTATTCATTTCAACTGTTCATACAGTCATTTATCTCATGGAAAGAAATCTCCTGCTGTGAGTACGTCCATTTGGGGTTTAGCTCCACCACCAGAGAAGTTTAGCCTTACATGAACTAGCTTACTGAAGCCTGTACTGCATCAGCGTTTGGCTTTTCAAGTACGTGTGGCTTCAGATGCAGCCCTGCTTCTTTCAGAAAATTCAGAATATCGTGTGTGCAGCTTTATTACTCCTCCCAAAACATGGAATTTAAGGTTGGTGTTACCCCCTTCGGTGAAGTGAAAGACTATTCTACAGTAAGTAGAGAGGACAGCTAATACCTTGCCAGAGCCTAAAGAGACCTTGTAAGACCATACAGGTCAGCATCAAAAAGTTACAGAACATGCCTAGGAGCAGAAAGGTCTTGTCTGCGGAGTTACATCAGACACCTTTTAAACTGTTAGTATCTTCAAAAGTAACATGTGCCATTTAAGATATCTTAGGAGCAGCTTAAAATACAACAGATGGGCTTGAGTGCTGGTAGGAGATACAGGAGCTTCACAGGGGCTCAGCTGTGTCTTTGGAAGAGCCTTAACGCTGGGCCTTAGCTGCTGTCTAGAGCAAGTCCCTAAAAAGGCATCAGTTGTTGGTGATTCCTTTTGACAAAATTCAAGTTACAAGCACTAAAGAAAGAGCTTTCCCTCCGGTCTACACATTGAAAAAAGTGCCTTGAAAATAAGAAGCTGAAGTTAAGGCAAGGAGAGTAAAATGCAAGGAAGTTAATTACCTAGCCAGAGGAAGAGACAGATAGGGAAATCAGCTTGGATTACCTGATGAAGCATCTATAGGTTTGGTCAATGAATTCACTGCACCATCTTCTTCAAAAGCCAATTTGGGACTAGAAGGTATTGTAGCAGCATCATTCAAGTTTTGATTACAGTTACCAGCAGAGATGCTGTCTGAGCTCAGTTTGGTTGACTTGGAATGTACTCCAACGTCAATAAACTCCTCAAAAGTCCATGAACCAGATTTTCCATTAAGATTCTGAATAAGTCCAATTGTACAATCAGCTTCGTTAACACCCAACTTCACCGAGTCATCGATAACCATTTCTTTTGCAGGATGGCTAGAAATAGAAGAATGGACAGTTGTATTACAATTTCTGCATATTTAACCTTTAGACTGATTACAGGCCAGCCAATTAGCAGTCTGCATACTTTGCAACGAACTGAATATCCCGAAGGGCATTCCCAGACAAGCTCCTCCAGCTGCCATGCAGGATCTCCCCTCCAAGAGCCAATGGGGAAGAATGGCTCACCAACAGACAACCATTTTTTACTATACTAAGAGCTCTCAGGTAAGTAAGGTCTGGCTGCAGACATTTGATATAAGACAGCAACAAGTTTAAAGCCCTGCACCATTAAACCCCTATTTTAGTAGTGTGGATTTTTCCTTTTTTCTCCAGCTAAGACTTTTTAAACACAAAACTGAGCCTCAGAAGACTAGCAATATTTAAAACAGATTCAAAATCTAAACCCAAATCAGAGTGATCAATTGTCGTTCATTCTTAAGAAAATCATGGAAATGTCTTTATATTCCATCTCTGGAGGAATGAGATTAATTTATCATCACTTTAAAAAAAAAAGCATTCACAATGTCATTTCTAAATCATTAGCATTTAGATGAGCAAATGGAACAAGCACCAGAGGACAGACTTTCCAGTGGTAGATGGAAATGTTTTATGTTCAAAACGATAAAATTTGAAAAACAAAAAAATTTCCCATTAAGGGAGGCTTTTGTGTTGCATCTGGTGTTTCAGTGCAGCTGAAACTGTTCTAGAGCCTTCTGTAGGTTATCCTTCCTTTTCAGTGTTGTCCCGCTCCCTCTTGTTTAATGTTTTGTTAATGAAAAGAACCGCTAGCCATTTCAAGGGAAAAGATTTCAAGCCAATGCTGTTCTTTATAAGTAACAGTGCCACGCTGCTGGCTACGTGTCTCACTTCTTAGCAAAGCCAGTACTGTTAACATGGTGCCATCTAAACAAACAATTATCCTGAACTAACTGCCTCTGCGTGAAGCAGTAAACTGACAGCAGGCATACACTACATGCCTGGAGCAAGCCAGAGAAATACCACAAAGCTAGCGGGGTGCAAAATTTGAGGCAACGCTACGTATAGCACTAAATTTAATCTAAACATAGAGAGTCCTTGTGTGAGGGATTACTGCTCTGACAGTAAAGCAGCCACCTACACAGACTCACCTGGAATCCTTTAATTCAGTAACGAGTAGAAACCCCTCATCACTTTTCAAATCGCCTCCATTCATAAACACTTCACTGGCCTTCAACTCCGACACATCTCGTTCTTCAGATTCTATAGAGATCAAGCTATGCACAGTCTCTGAACAACCCTCTGCCTCCCCCTTGACTTCCTGGGGTAAGTCAATGCCATTTAGCTTTCCTGAGAGTGGGGGGAAAAAACAGAAAGAAAAAAAAAAAAGGAGGGGGAAAAAAAAAGAAAAAAAGAGCTTCAGTTATTCTGAATTAATAAAATACAAGTGCTAAAATGACCTTTCCTAGCCAAAACCCAAGGCACTTGGCTTCAACAGCTTTCCCTATACATAAGCTGCCTATAACAACACGAAATTTGTTCTCCACCTTTAAAAATACACTTGAAAATGAAAATGAAAACATGCTGTCTGCATTTCACTCTCAAATCATTTTTGCATTTAATCATTTTGACTGTCCCTTGTGGCATGGACAGGCAATGATCTACTCTCTGTTCAAGCAGAGACCCTCCCTGGCATTTCTGGGACTTGCATCTCAGACTGTCACAATGCTATTATGTGAGTGACCTTTTTAACAATGCTTAAACATCACTGAGACTTGTCTCATCAAGTTTCCTTACCTGGCTGATCAGTCTTCTCAAGACCCAACTCGTCCTCCTCTTCAATATCCTCTCCCTCCATAGCTTCAGAGGCAGGCTTCCCTTCGTTCTGCAACTAAATTGCCCAAGTGTTATTCGGAGTAACTCGCTAGCCTCCAGCGTTTCACAAATGCGTCAATCACTGCTCCCATGCAGGATATTCTGTGCCCAGCAGTAAGGCCACACTAGTCCAAAGGCTAACAGACAACCAGGTCACCCACCAGCACATGCTCTGCTAAGCCAGAGCCTGTAAAGGAATGTGTGGGACCCACTTTCATCTCCTGCCTATGAACTATTCCCGAGTTCCTTTTCCCCTCATTTCTCCAAACTGTGTGGTAAATATTTACTGATTTTCAGCTATGTGAAAACTTGGGGTTTTGAATGTTCAGAGAAGAACAACTACTCCTCAATATAATATGCATAATCTACCACAAACCTTAGGTCACTACATTAACAAAAATACATCCAGTTTAGTGTAACAATCCAAGGCGCATCCAGGATTTGCTTTAAGCAAACAGATGAAGCAAGGAATTTAAGTTTTCTGCAGACAAATAACCCAGCAGAATGCATACAGTTTAAAAAAACCCCACATTATCAACCAGTGTTTTTTTTGAACCAATCTGCAAGTGATAACGCCACATCACATTGTTTCTATATGCCTTGAACAAAAATGCATCAAAGACTTTCTGTCAGAACAAGCAAAGCAAAAGAACGTGTGCAATGGGAAGCTACGGAAAACTGTTCTGGTGTACCAGAACTCTTCACTTCACATGGAAGCCAGTTTGTGTAAGCATAAAGGAGGAAGACAGGATAACAAGGCAAAGCCTTCTCTGGGAAGGGCCTATTCTGTCATTACACAGCTCCAAACAAAAAAGTACCTTGGATTCGTTTTGATCCGATTTTCGTGTTCTTTTCATTATTTCTTCAATTCTCTGTTAAAACAGGGAAAATATTTGCAATGACACAGAGAGCTTTACATTCAGCATTCTGGTTTAAATTTTCATCAATCATAATGTATTTTCATATTTCATAAATTTATTATTCATAATTTTTAAAGCTCACAAGCCAGAGCTGTCTTTTTTTAAAAAACCCACACTACTACTATTTAAATGCATCTGGGATCGTTCGCCTGTTCAGTTTAACACCTCAACCACTATTTTAGGCTGAGAAACCTCTCTGCTTTCAAAACAGTGTACCTTTTTTCTTTCAAGCCTTTCCTGCATATTTTGCTGCATAATTCTCTCTCTTTCCAGCCGCTGTCTTTCAGCCTCTTCTTGAGCTTTTGCTTCAGCTTCTTCTCTCTGAAGATAAAACAAAAAAGAGAGGACCCAATGCACAACTCATTCCCAAGAGCCAAAAGCAGAGCTGTTAGAGAGATTCTGGTTCACCACAGACAGGAACATCAGACAATCACTATTTAATATTACCATACATTGCAGCTAAATGCCAATTACCCAGCTACTGACATGAAATGTGTACTACTATGATATTCAGAAACTGATCTGAAAAGAAAAACTATGTGCATGGCTATATTGTGATTATGCAAATGTTCTGAATGTTGTTGAGGGTTCAAGCTATACTTCAGGATGAAGATTTGCCTAAGAAGGATAATTTATAAAGTAATCAGACAGCAATTAAATTCTAAATGTGGCAAAGTTAGCTTAAAAATCTTGGCAGTTGGGTATTACTACCAAGATATTTGGTGCTGAACATCTTCTGTTCCTTCTACATTGGAAAATCTTTCCCAGTATCACTGGAAAGAAGATAGAAGCATAGTTAACACTGAATAATTGTTGTAAACTTGAACAAGCGCTTAAAGAAACGTTCAGACACATGTCAGTGCTATACATAAGATACAGCTCTTTAAACACAAAGATTTTAGTTGTAAAACTGCTTTAATTTTCAAAATTAATCTCATTTAAAGAAAGTCCACTTTCTGCAAAACAGCTTCCTTCAGTTAGAAGGATGCCTTTGTAAAGGTACACAGATACCAGCTGTGGAAGAATATTTAGCAACTGGAAAAGCAGACTTGGAAACACTACCAATCTTTCTTTTAAAGGAATCAGAACAAGCCAGATGACTTGCCAGACAGACCACCTCCTTATAATCCGTAGTAGTAAACTGGTAAAGTGGGCTCAGTACAAATATTTTAAATATGCAAAATAGCATCCAGATGGCTAAAAAAAAATTCAAAAATATCTGCTTTGCCCCACACTTGAATTTATCAAATGTTGGGGGGGGTGTGTGGTGTGTGGAAATCACTTAGACTAGGGCAAAGGAAAGGACGTCAAGACATTCTTAAATCCATCTCAGGCAGGATAAACTCTGCTTTACATCATTCCTGACAGAGCTTTGTTAAAACTGTTCTGTGAAAGAAAATTAAAGAAAACCTCCTCGAAAACACATCAGCAGCTTGTATGAGGAACACAGTTGGAGCCTACAGATAAGCAGACCTGGTGTTGAAGCTCTGCAAGTTTTTCCTGCTCCTCCTGTTCTCGACGGATCCTCTCCTCTTCAGCTTGTCTTTGATGTTCTTCATAAGCCAGTCTCTTTTCTTCCTCCTGCTTGCGGAGCTCCTCCTCCTGTCGTGCTTTTTCCTCCATTGCTCTCTTGGCCATTTCTTCTTCTCTGATTCTAGTGTTTCCAAGATACAGATTACCAACTGGTTATTTACTTCTTTAAAAGTATGCATGCACATGAGACAGATTAGGAAAGCAAGAAAGTTCTAAGTTATCCAATCACAAAATAACGTAAAGATACCTTCTGGTGTGGATTTACAAATGCCACCATCCAGATCAGTCAAAGGAAAAAGCAGAATAACTTGGAAGAAACTACCTTCGAGTACATAAATGTTCTTTGCTGATTAAGTCAAGGCCAAGGCAGGTTGCTCCAATAATGGAATGTTTGGCTGAGAACTGGATTAAATGACAACTATTTAATAAATACTACCTGTGTCCACGACATGAATGAAGCTTTTAATCACCGTCAAACATAAATTTAGCTGGATTTCCTGAAAGATTGTTTCTTCTATAGTCTGCATTCCAGAGCTGTACACTGCCAAGTCATGCAGACGTACACAACAGATCTGATGACATATTTCTGATAAAACATCTATAGCAGACTACATTCAAGTTTATGACAGCTTTATACCCATCAGTGTAAAACAGACAAAATCTGATGTTCCATCATGCTCACAGAAGCACAAACAGGTGACCTCTAGTATGGAATAAAGTTAGTCACCACAAAGTTAGTAATTTATTTCTAACAACTTCTATGCAGTGAACCAAATGCACACCGATTTATCACTTTGAATTACTTGGCTGCAACATTTCTGATCCATATTTCAGATCACTAACATGAGATTTAATGTACCATCAAACCACTGCTTGAGTTCAAAGGAAAGTTTAATACGGAGAGGTGGACTATTTCAAGACAAATAGAAACAAAACAAATACAAGTAGTGTAAAAAGCACATTTTGGTTTTGAAATAAAAGCACCACTGGTGACTGGAAGGAAAAAAAAGCAGTGATTAGCAGAGGGACTATGCATTACATATATACTGTGGTATAGATTAATGATACACACAGCAACCTGTCCCATCTCAAATGGTGCTAATGCCTGTCTCTGCTTCAGGAACTGCATTAAGATTTACAGGAACTTAAATTAAAGCTTAGGAAACATAAACAGCTCGTGTGTCCGTTCCACACCCCACCCCTGAAAGCATCCCTTCCCTCTCCTGAATTGTTACCTTTCCTCTTCCTGCCTCTGAATTCTTTCTTGGTCTTCACGCTCTCTTTGCTCTCGCGCTAGACGTCGTTTCTCTGCCAAGATTTTAGCAGCTTCTTCAGCTGTGGTGGTCCCTGCTACTGTTTTGCTACCTGATTCTGCAAAGGTTAAAAGAAACTGCTGTTAAAAAGCCCCAGTAACTTAAAATTACGAAAGACGTTATCACTGTGAGATGAGATTTTTCTTTTGGCCAACTGACCCACTATCTTTTCGATCAGTGCTCATCACTCAGCGAGTATACCCTGTACCTGAAGGCCCACAGGAGCCAAAGGGGAGTCCTAAAGAGATGCAGAGCCACAATATCTCACTGATGCTGAAATAATAACAACTCTTTTCAACTACACTGATGCAGCCGTATTCCAGACAATACAGTTAAAGATAATCTCCAATTACCATAGTACTTAAAAACATGTTTCTGAAAAGACACATTTATTCTCTAACACTTACACACACTTAAAAGAATACTGAAAAAAATACTTCTTTAGGAAATACACAACTTCCTTCTAATAAAACTGAACACACTTGACCTTAAAGGGGAAATACTAATTTTTTTGATTTCTCTTGTTTTATAACATTCTAAATATAAAGGCATGAAAGTTAGAGTATCTTAGGGTGCAAATAATCACCATTTTATCTGGCCCTGAAGGCACATACTAATGACTTCAGTAATACCACATTTCTACACATTATAGCAACAAATCAATTTCCAATTTACAAGGAGATCAAAACAGCTCCAACCACAGGTTAGAAGATATTTGTACCGTCCTGCAGTTTATGTCTCTTCATGTCCTGTCTGGTGTTACGGTGTCTGAACATCAGAGATACTATTATAAATTAACATTGGGAAAAAATAAAAATGCCTTGCCATCCAGTTGCTCTCAATATATACTGAAAGAACTCTGATTTTTATCAGTTATTCCCACTCTCTAGAAATATTACTGTTCAAATGTGACTTAAGAACTCATCATCTGAATATTCAGAGAATTAGCTCTTGGCGTCAGTGGAGCAACAGCAAAATAATGTTGGTGGGGACCTGCCTTTCTTCTTTTTAATATTGCACAAATCAGCACATATATGTCTGCTTAACATTTATAAAGCCTTCAAGTCAATGTAATTTTCATGAACAATGACATCAGAGTTTGATCAGTTATTTTGCTTCTGACCTAAGGACAAATAATTCAAAACACAATACCATCATTAGGAATTTTAATACCTGAAAAGCTGCTTAAGCCCTATGGACACGTAATCACTACCTGCAGCTGTAGGGCATAATTACACAGAGTAAACCCTCAGCAGCTGAATCATGGCAGTGTTCTGTGCATAAAAATTGTTCTTGCAGTCGCAGGAAAAGCATTCCAGCACTGATGGAGTGTAGTCACAAAGAAGTTTTCTAATATTTAGATTTATCCAACACTGAAAAGAAGCACCTCCCCAGAACACACATTGCTTTTGATTTGGGCAAAAACGCAATCACATTGATACAAACAAGAATCGGCCATGACAGTTCCAAATTTGAAGTCAGTCAAAAGGGGTCATCCTGCTCCTCCTTAGCAAGGAGGAAAGACCACTCTTTTGCAGTTCTAAGAACCATTACCAGGATCTGCCTACTCAAGACTTGTATGTGCTTTTCTTCCTATATTCTGCAATTTTCTTTTTTATTTAAAGAAAAGGAGGGAGGTTTCATTTAGTGTTGTCAGTATACAACCATGAAGAAATCAAAATGCCTCTTTTCTCCTCCACCACTTGCGTGTCTTGCCAGTTTAGATGAGGCACTTTTTACAGCAGAAGCCATCTTCTATCATGTGCTTGCATGGCAACCAACACAGCAGTCCTATTTTAACACTACTGGAATCTCAGTTGTATCAAAATCGGTTGACATTTAACATCAGATTTAACTTATTTCCCCCCCTCAAAACTGAACCTAAACAAGACAACTTAATCCTGAGCAAGAAGCCTGAAGGTTTTAGGCTTTTAGGTTATAGCGTTATAACATGATAACGATGGCTTGAAATACAATGAATATCTGGTATTGAAAATGATAGAAGAAAATTAGTCACAGCAACTCAGAACACTGCAGATATGGAAAGAACAGGGGGCAAAAAAACAAAACAAAGGGTAGGACATCTCAAGTCTATGGGGGACCTTCCCATTGCATTTTCACTTTTGAAGCTTTACTGATGTTTTCCATATGGTTACTTCAATAGTGCTTTCATCTCCATGCACCCCTTGTACAGTCTGTTTCCATAGGGCAGGACATGGGACTTCCCAACATGACTGCTAACATGCCTTAAGAAGATTCTTCCAGCATTTTATACTCAGCTCCATTTTCCTTGTACTCCCACTGTCATTCCTGATAAGAACTGTCTTTTTGTCAAAGGACCCTTTTGTGATGGAAGGAGAAAGAGGGAAATAGGCAAGAGAAATGTCTCAGAACACTTGTAAAATGTACAATTAGCTGGATGGAGGGAAGATTCCAACACATTTCAAGGCAAGTCATTTATTCACAATTAAACTAGGAATCATATTCCAAAGCCTCACTACCCAGGTACAAAAAAGTGAGGCTCCATCACAGTTTATTACCTATCATCACGCATAAGGTGAGAGCTCATGAAGGAGCACTTCTTATGCTTTAAGTTGAAACAAGCCTTTTAACTCTCAGAGAAGCTGTGAAAGGCTGCTGCCAGAAATGACAACTGCTCCAAGTCACTGAAAAATAAAAAGCGTTTTACTGCAGAACAGTATATTTTAGTGGGAAGACACAAAAAAACAAGACAAAAACTTGATTGCTGTCTGTCAGCAACAATCAAGTTTACTTTGAAGAAGAGATGGTATGAAGATACAAGTGCACAAAGCTGAAATTAGGTTGAATCTACATGACCTAGAGACTGATTTGCCACATGCCATTCATTGGTGTACTCTGACTTCAGAAGCTGTCTGGAATATGGTATTGCACCAACCCACAGGGTAAGCTGCCTACACAGATATGTAAAACGAAAGTTGCCTTGAAAATTGAAAGCAACTTTTTAAGAACAAAGATTTTGCCTCACTTAGCAATATTGCAGTGTACCAAAAAATTCAAAGAGAGAAATGAAATCATCTCTGTGTTGATGAACATGCCCACTATTTCCTTATCTTCCACGTGTCAAAGCAAAAGACCTTCACCCAGCCCCAGTATGAATCACTACAAAGATGACTTGCTTGGAGATTAGTTATAAAATAAAATGGAAACAGATAAACTGGGTTAATACAGTTCCAGAAGTCAGTGTAGAGGGGAGACAGGTGAGGCATCCAAGGAACAAGGAGAGGTGTTCTTGTTCCAGAACAACTGGAAGATACAGAAATGGGACACATTGTTACGGAGGTTTCAACCAACTGATGACACTGATCATGATTATGCCCCCTCTGAGGCATACAAGACATTTATCACAGTAACGTAGCACATCAAGGGATGGACATTCTGACTGCAAAGATAAATGATGTGACACTGAAGATGGATGTGCAACTTCATACAAACATCCACATTTGACTATGACACCCAGGCTTCCCTCTAGAGGGACACATGCTCAAAGAACTGTATCATAAATGAGTTCTTCAGCTGACTAACACTATTTCACATCCAACATTGAGTAGTGTCAGGAAGAGCCTCAGAAATAAGAGACAACTGCAGCAGCTGAGGAATGCACAACAGGAACTGTACATGCAGTAACGTGCAGCAAGCCTATGTTCCCACTCACCTTGTGTCTGCAGGATTTTCACCCCCAGTACTGCCCACTGGCTGTAGCTTAAATTCCAGAGATCCCTTCTTTTCCTGTTAAGTCTCCCCTAAGTCCTTCTCCACAGAGAAGCGTCGGCCAGACCTCATCAGAAGGCTCTCCCAGATTCTGTTCTGGAGATGGCAGATGGCATTCTTCCGGTAAGAGGGACAGGGGCTGTGCTTACTTGGCATGATGAAAAGGACTAGGAGACTAATTGCTTATCCGGTGTGTGGCTCTCCTTAATCTACCAAGATAATTTCTCAGTGTGACCTGTGAACTGACCACTTTTTCCTGAAGCAGCAATGATTATACATTCACTGGAATTGAGTGAGGCAGCCTTTTAGCTTTGTGAAAACTGGCGCTCAGCCTGTGATGCTCCAGTAGCTGATTTCCTCCTCCAAGCAGGTCTCTACACAAGCAATTTTAAGAACTACCAACTGGACTGAAAGACCTTTACATAGTTTAACTATTGACTTTGCAAATGTAAGCTAATAGATCCCTCAGTTAGTGTGGCTGAAGACCAAAAGGCAAACAGGATTTCTGCTTTTCTTAAAATTATAGTACAAGCAGTAATGTAGAAAGCACCTGACTTAAATCTCCAAGTCAAATAAACCGACTACTGCACTAAAATTCACACCCAAAAGTCACAGCACTTAAAATTATTGTATAAATAATCAGCAATGAACAGGTTCTGTCTTAAAGCATCCTACCCTCCAGTGGTCTGCCTCATGAACAAATTATTTCACCAGTCCTAGCAGACACCAGAGATATCTTGAATAAGAGTGTATCAGTCACTGAGAAATGCTCACCTTCTTTGGTCTTTGTGCTAGCTGCTGCCACATCCCTGTCCAAGGCTGGTGAAGCACCTTGCTCGTGTCCTGGTCCTTCTGTGCTCTTATCCTTTGGTTTGCTCTCTGCTTCAGTTTTCTTTTTGGTAATGTTTATAACACCTGGTGTGAGAGGTGGACGTTGGATGGGTGCCGATTTAGAGACTGGAGTAGGAGATGGTGGCCTTTGTTTTGACACGCTAGGTGAAGGTGGGCGAGTCTTCTGTCTGTTGAAATAAAGATTATTTTTCAGGGCTAACACTGAAAACCTCAAACATGCAACTGAGGACCAACTTTGGTTGGTTTACATTATGTATCTCACTTTTAAAAATAAATCCACCCACAAACTACTGGTGCCTTCCTCATAAAACTCCAATATAGGGTTCCAAAATACCCTCAGCACCCAGACTTGCTACTTGTGGGTTAACATCAAAACAGGTCTGCTAGCCCAGAACTCCATTTACTCCACATTAAGGATGAACCCTGTGATTCCAATCCAAGAAACTTCCTGCACTAATACAGACAGATTAGCTTATTCAGAAGGTCGTATGCTTCTTGTTGGTTTTAGTGCACAGACTGTACAGAACATCAGGGTATATTTTGTCTGCACAAAAGAGACAAAGGTTCAAGTAAGAGCGGCATCCCTACTGTGGAAAAGAGAAATTGGACCAAAAATGGACTCCTTATGTGTATAAACATGGCATAGTGTAGGTCATCCAAATTCTAACAGCACAGCTGTCTTGAAACAAGAAGCATCCTTCATTTTGTTCTGGATAAAAGAAAATATTTAACCTGGACGCATACCTAACTGTAGAAGGTGACGGAGGACGCTTCACCAAATTAGCAGGAGAGGGGGATCTTCTACGGGCAGACACAGATGGCGAGGGAGGGCGTCTTAAACCAGAACCTGGGGATGGTTTTTCTGTCTCTGATTTCTAAGAAGATACATAAAACCAACATAATGCTCACTCTCTAGAGTACATTACAGACAGAGGAGCTACTACCCCAACAAACACACAACTTCTCAACAAGATGTACTTTCCATTTCCTTTATGTTCCAAAATATAGACCCAGTCAATATGTTACCTAAATTAAACTTTGGGAAACATAAGCAGCAAACAATATGCCTTTAAGATACCCGAGAGACCATGGACCATAAAATCCCAATTTGATGTCAATACTGTTTTTTAAGCGAATGCTATTGAACATTTTAATAAGCAAGCAAACTGTTGAAACAGGATCCCATTCTGAGCTGTTCCAATCCCCCCTGATTAATACAAACGTAATTCCTGTGGATTTTCAACAAACCTGGGTTGAATCTGGTGAACTTGCATCAGATGAAGATACAGAGGACTTCAATCTGTCGATGCTACGACTGCGCACGGGCACTTTAGGAGTTGGGGCTGGGGAATTGATGGAACTGGCTGAAGCTGAACGAGGACAGAGGTGAGATTCTATAAAAGTTAGGAATTTGACAAGACAAAACGAGAATCAAGTGCACAGCATAAGAACAGGAGAAAAGGAAGAGGGAGAAAGAGAGAAAGAAAGATTGTGCGTGTTAGAAATGGTACAGAGAAACACCACAGGCAGTGCACATTGCAATGGGTCACGGACATAGACACCACCACCACCACACGTTAGTACTTTGGAAGCAACAGCACCAAGAATAAAACCATTCTGAAAGCAGCAGTCTGGAGTAGATAAAAATAAAATGCTTTTCCAAAAAATGTCTAAGCTTGCAATACACCAGTGTTACTTCAATTTTAGTCAAGCTGCATCTAATCACAAATACTTCAGTTTTAATGGCCTGGCTTCTTTCTTTACAAGATCTTCATGACATGTTCAAATTTTAGCATGTTTCCCCCATAATCAAGGAGGAAATCTTCCTTCTTTTCAAAGAGTATTTATAAAGCAGCATTACATTAGGAATCTGAGCATTAGTTTGCAAACGTTTCTTGTGAAATAAGCAGTTGTGCGATGTTATTTTATTCTATTTTCCCTCTCTGACCCCTTTATTATTATGTATGTGTGCCCTTTACCCACATTAACAAATCAAAACAGGTGGTGCAAAGAAACCTATCAAGAGAAAAAGGTCAACTATTAAACTAAAATACCTGTCCTACCTGAAGTGTCAATCTCTTCACATATAAGATATTGAAAGAAATTGTATCTTCTAATTACTTTTTTCACTATCACAGTCATAGATGGGTAAGCATACATAGATGTAAAGATCTAGTTCTGAAACTAGGTACTGGATTTTTCTATAGTCTGAATAGATTGTGACAGATGCCAGCACTTAATTTTGTAACTTTATGGAAAATACATTTTATTTTTATATTTACAGCATTTGTGCAAGGAGAACTGCATTCTGTTTGTGCATAGTTTGTGCTAAAGCACAGGTACGTGTCTACTGAAATGAAGAAAATACCTCTAAGTAAACTGATAAAAATGTAAAAGTTATCTTTAATTCAGCAATAGTAAGTCACATGCTGTCAGTAACAGTGAAAAAGATGGTATTTCCCCACATGACATGAACTGAAATATTCACGGTAAAATAAAATGCAAAAATATGACCATTGACTACAAACCAAAAAAGTAAAAACTGATCATTACACAAGGGGAACAGTGTAGAAATGTCACTGTTACCAACAAGGACCAAGTTAAGTGGCATAAGACAAAAAATAAAGATGGAATAACATACTTAAGAGGAAACAAGCAAAACTGGGAACGCAAGTTGTAAGACAAGAGAGGAGAAAGGACTCCACACTGGTGCCAGATATGCATTTACTGGGGCATTATTACAACCAGTAACAATTATAAAACGTGTGGGATGCAGCTAGGGCTTGCCCACGATTCAGAGATTCCTGCGCTAGTACTAAGTTGAGCCACAGCGTGGGCTTATTAGCTCAGTCTGGACCAATATAAAATTGCTTGAGCCAGCCAGTGTTTCTCTACAATATCTTCTCCTTCTAGTATGCCTCTGCTTCTACAGTCAGCCCGAGTGAAGCCAGCTTAGGGCTCCCTATACTTATGTTAAGGTAACCCCTTGGTCATGTTCCTACAAGTTTCTCCCCCTAAAGAAATTTAGGCTTTGTATTTATTCCTTTCAGCCTCCTTTGAAATTATATGCTTGTTTGGGTTTTTTCCCCTTTCATTTCCTAGCACTGTTCTCTGACCAGTATGTCTCAGATTCATTTGAGACAGATGCAGATCTCTGTCAGTTAAAAAAACAAACACAACCCCCCAAACGAACACCAGCACCTGGTTCTCTGCAGAGCAAGTAAACCGGCACTGGAGTTTAAAAGCCAGTATTATTCTATGGTTTTGTAAAGTAAACATGCAACATAGCATATGAATTGGTTATTACTGACCAAAGAAAATACTGGATAAGTAATATTATACATAACCATATATTAGCTGTCTGATTCATACTGAAGTGGAGCACAGTTAGCGATTATCATGTAAGTTCTTGCTTGAAGGGCAACTGCATAAAACTTTCAGGCTTTGCTGCCTTCCTGTTACCTGAGGGATCTTGTCCATCAGCCGATAACGTAGCAGCACTTTTACTCCTAGCTAAGGAGGCCTGTGTGGGGGCGAGGAGGCGACTGATTACGCTACTATCCAGAGGACTGAGCTGGGAGCGGCGAGCTAAATGATGGGAACAAACCAAAAAGGATCCAACATGAAATCATATAATGAAAAAGACAAGCAGTACAAAGCAAAGGAAGACTGTGAGCACCGTTGCAAATCATAACAGTTTCGGAAGAAAAATACTCAAGTCATGGAGAGGGAAATCCAAAGGTTTAACCCATAGAAGAGTTAAACACTGCAATCTCTTATGTTGCACTTCGTATTCTCAGCTTGCTTTAATACTAATCATTTTAACTTGCAAAGACCGGCACGCATACAACAGAGATGAATGCTGGAGTCAGCCAAAGTACGAAAAGTTTTTGACCCAGCTCTTCAGAGCCATATTCTCTAGATTGCAGGAAACACTGTTCTGACATAATAAACAGAAGACTCGCAAGTCAAAGCAAACAGTTATTGTCAGGTATCATTTGCACACACAAATTCACATGGACAGCACGCATTATCCTCCCATACAGGAAAGATTCTGAAGCAGAATATAATTTCCACTGTTGGCAATAGCTGCGAAAAAGAAAAGTTTCAGAATTGTTAACTCAAAGGGAAAAACATGTTAGAAAAGTTGCTAGTCTTCAGCTTTAGGTAGAGTTCCTAGAAAAGACGTTATTTGTAACCTAGTTGGGAATACACAGACCAAAAAAGACTGAAGTGAGAACAGGTTTCTCCCCTCATTTGCATGCACAAAGTTGAGGCCAGCAGCAGGAACAGAGAAGTTGCTTTTAAACTGAATAATGAAAGAGAGTTTAAAAAGCAAAGGTAAGATTTAACTAAGAAGTGAACACGAGTGACATTTTTACTATATCTTACATTTAAACCTACCAACTTTCAAATATGTCTCTCTCTCTCAAGGAGAGACATTTTGCAATCCACTTACAGTGCCATTTAACAAAATCAAAGTCCTTCTTACAAGATTTCTTTTTTGTCCAAAGGGAGAAATTTAACCTTTACCATTTATAATTTCATCTTTACAACCGGGTAATTAAAAAGCCATTAAAAAGTCCTAAAAATTTAAGAACCAAGGAAACTAGTGAAAGTAAGCCTATCCAAACTTTACTATGAGTGGCTTTAAAAAGAAGTATTTAGCTTTATGAAACAACCACCTGGTTTTTCTTCCTTTTTCACTTTTTCTAGTTCTGGAGAGGATTGGGGTTTACTACTCATTCTATTCAAAGATGTGCTCCTCTTCTTTTCTGTTCCTCCTAGAGACCAAGCGTAAGGAAGATTATTTTTAGCAAGATATTTATATATATGATTTTCAAAACTGCCATTCCCATGCTTTGCTTTTGCCCATCAACTAAAACACTGATCTATCATTACCAAGGACTATTATCTCATGTCCTAAATGGTTTGGCTACCATTTGTCTACTCTCCCCCCATCCTTCCATTTTTCGGAGGAATAAGGCTGGTTTATAGACACAGTTACCCAATATCTGGCACTGCAATATGTGTAATGGTATTTATGCCACAGTGCACAGCAGTGAAAGCCTGAGTAAAAACATTTATAATGAAACTGGGACATAGTTTAAAGTCAATTTCAAATATCCCATTTACTGCCTCCCACTTCTCAAAACAAACTGGTCTCTAGCACCTTTCTGTTCCACCTGCGAACCTTTGAGTGCTGACTGCTGAGAGTGTAGAGGAACTTTGTTATTCAGTCTGTTTAATGAGGCACTTCTCTTGGCGGTACCTGGAAGTGAAAGCGCATGGATTAATTATGTTGAAAAGCCTAGAAGTCCCCTCCAACACCTGCCCCACTTCCATAAGATACAGAAGAGTAATTAAATAATTTTATAGTATGAATCCTTCAGAAGCAGGAAAACTGGATCAGGAAAGAATTACTCTATATAAAGCATTATTTCTTATATTTCTGTATGTTACTGATGACAGCAGCAGGATGCCAGTCTCAACAGATTTCTTGTTTGACCTACCGAGGCCTTCCTTTTATGTCTTTTTAAATAAATAATTAATTTAAAAGGCCATTGCTCACATTCTGTATAAGTAAGAGCGAGATCAGAATTAACACGGAACATAGCTGATGAAATACTGATAGACTGCTCCAGTGACAAGCATCTTCCTCTCATTTCTGCATTCTGCTCCTCCACCTTCCCAGGCACATATACAAAGCAGAAGCCATCTGGTTAATTCTGCGACTGTATTTTCTGTCGTCTGAATTTAGCCCTCTTTTACCAAAAAGCCACTTCTTCTTGAGTGCCAGATCAAGAGCACAGAATCGCTCTAACTTGCTGTGGTGACCTAAACCAGTCAGGTAGTCGACCTCTACATCCTGACCATATGGATCAGCTGGAGTCCTGCTCAAATTTCTTGAATTTCAGGCCACCTGAGAATTTTTCCTCCACAGCAAACAAGGATTCACAAAGGATTTCAAGGTACAACAGTAAGTTTGAAAGCAATCCCAAATAGTTGATACTTAGTGACTTCCTTTGGTAGCAGCTTAATTTGTACTTTACAGCCCTGTTTCTGACTCATAGTCAGAGCTGAACCCTGCAGACACATTATCCATAAATATCATTTTAAATCACAAGCAGTCTCCAGTGACTCAGAGCCCCTGCAGCTATACCAGTATAGATATATTCACTGATTCCCCTAGCAGGCATACAGTCTATGAGTACAAGTTTTTCTGCTACATCACCTTCCAACATGAACCAGCAAAATTACTGTTAGCTCTGTCCATGTTAGGGATTCTCATTTGATCAAAGGTTGCAGACTGACAGAACACTGCAGCATAAACCTAGCTGAACTTGTTTTCGCATTAAATAGCTCTTAGCTTATTAATGTTTTTCATCATTTTGGAAAAAACCCCAAACATTTGGAATACAGGCAGGCTCCTATGAAACACTGGGAAGATTCCCCACAAGGAAATCTCAGACTAAAACAAGCTGATATGTGCTCAGGCAAATAATTTTTATTTTTCTTAATAAGTAGACTAGGACAATTCCTTGTGTTTCATAATTCGTTTTTTTTTATTTGGAGAAGGCAGACTGCCATGATTTACAGAATGTGTCGGGATGGGGCAGAGGGGAGGAAGCAGAAAGGAGACTGGCATGTACAGGTTTACCATAGAGTGGTAAAACCATAGATCTATCCCCACTCTCTACATCCCTGTTAAGACCAGTTGCAAGGTGCACACTTTAAACATGACATGCTGCAGTCAGAAGCTTCATCCACCCCAAAGTTGCAATTCAGAACGAGACTGGAAGACACAGAAATTGGTGGACAATCTGTAGAGTGCAAACACTTTCAGAAACCCTTAAAAAATAAAATTAAATATATAATTGGCTTCCAGACCATTTCTATTCCTTTGTAGTCATTGGCACAGTAAGTAACCCAGAATGCTTGCAAGCAGTGGTGTGCACTAATGGTTTAAGAAATGCGTAATTTGAGTATCAGTATCAAGATTACACTAATTTATTGGGCTAGGAAATGGTGTCACAGCTGCACACTATGGCTACAATCATGCTAGAACTCCAGGTCAAAACAAACCAATCTCCTCCCACCCAAAAAACTCCCACAGGTGTCAGGGTTTTTCATGCATCCTTCTCTGTTTGGTTAAAGCAGAATTCTAATATTAAAAAGAAAGTGTGTCTATAGAGTACAGGACTGGCACAACAGAAAGACATCAAAACTAAATTGATTTTTTCCTTCCCACAGGCAATCAAATGACTGAAGCTGTCTAACAGAACAAGGCAAACTTTATTTTTGTACTACTTCTATTTTGCTGAAATTTTAGGGTGTGATTTAAGGCATGCAAACCCGTAAAGATGATGTGAAATGATTTGTGAATCAATCATTCACCAAGATTTGACTTTAGAGAAATAAAAAGTAAAAAACCAGCAATTTTTACCGTTACTCTTCTCCTCTAACAGAGATCACATCAACTGGGTCAAAGCCCTGAACAGTCAAGCTGGATTAACAAATTGCATGAAATGCATTTGAGATCAAAATATGAAGTGAGTTACATAGCAAGGGAAGAAGAGGAGTATCATTCCACCTCCTGTTTCCTCCCCAAATAACAGTTAAGCAGTACACCTGCTACCAGCAGATATACAACCACTTACTTCTATCAGAAGCATTTAAAAGCGCTGCAGATGATGACAACCGTTTATTCATGACAGCTTCTGTCTGTTTGAGGTTTGCTGTGGAGGTGGACCGCTTGCTGGCTGTGTAAAGAAGTGCTTACTTTAGAATTCATCTTCATATCTGAGGAAGAACCTTTTACACATTGCTGTGAGCTAAATGTGGAAGTATTACATCCTGAAAGCTATTTCCAGTTTTGCTTAATGAGAAAGAGAAATATTTTTTCTTTTTTTCCCCCTTTGAACAGACTTGATACAATTAACACCAGTTCTAACGTGCACAGAAAAGGCACGTAGTTTAGTGGAGTAATACCAAGATTTTATGCTCATGTATGCAAAGAAGCAATTTTTAAATCCTGTGCTCCTAACATATAAAGACAAAAGCTACTGAGGTTGTGTGTTGTTACCAGACCGGTAAGACAGAGAAAGTAACGACAAAACCTGAAAAACAATGATTTCTTTCTTTGTTCCTTACACACAGGTATGTCGAAACAGTTTTTCAATCACTAGTTAACAAAAACAGACAAAATGAATACTTTTGGAGGGATAAAGGCAAGTCCCAAGGAAAGGCAAGAAAGCATTCCTATTTCTGATTACTTCCCAAGGGTTGCTGTAACTATTTTAGAAATTTCCAATTTTTCTCTAAAAGCTAGTCCTTAAGTTCATGTTTCCTATCAATTTTGCAACTCTTCTGAAAAAAATTGCCACAAGAGGCACTAATTAATTTTTTGTATGTGTATATACACAGAGAGATATATATACATACACATAAAAATCACATCTCACATGGCAAAATTTCAAGTTTACTACAAGCCAGATAAATACTTGCTTTTTAATGTCAAATAATGTACTTTCAGGATGAACACTACTCCAGAGTGTGAAAGCCTTGGAAAAGCATGTACCTGTTGCTATGGAAACTCATTAAGCAGAAAATGGTAATGCACACAAAGCAGTGCGGACTAGCATAATAAACACAAGAAATTCTATACATCAAACACAAGTAATTGATTTTGCTGGCATATTGGACAGCAAAGATGATTAATGTGAACTCATTAGTGCGTAAGTACCAAAGGAAAAAGCAGCACTACTCACCACAGAGGCAGCATCTTTTCCCTTTGGCCAGCATGCTATAGCAGCTCCTTATAGCAAAAGCCAGGACATAAGGATTCCTACGGACGGCCCTGCCTCTGCATCCTACTTTTTACACATGTATCGAACCCAGGCTTCCTGAGTGAGAGGCCTCCCGCAAAAACCATGTCAAATGAAAATCAGATTTTGGAGCTGAAGCTACAGAAGTGGCAAGCTCTTCTCACAGCAGAGTCCCCACGGGACAAGAAGGAGAAAAGGAGATCTATTGAATCTAGTTAAGAAATGAAGATCTGAGCTTAGTGGATGCTTTCCTAACAAAACAGGAGGGGGGGAAAAAAAAAAAAAGGCATTTTATGAATGAAGGCCAATTAACGAAAACAGCCTTGAGAGGTTTTATATACAAAAATCAGGAAACTCATAATTCATGTATTTGGGTGTTTTTGAAGGTAAAGACTACCCTCTAGTGTCTGCTTTTAAAAAGAAAGCCTGGCTCCTGCCTGAACTCAAATGTGTGAGTCCAAGGCCTCCAAACATCGTGGAGATGCCTCCTACAAATTAGCACTTGAGCACTTGCATGAAATCTGAGATTTGGTCTATCACCTACTGAGACCCAGAGGGCAAAAAAAAATAATAATCTTGCCTTAAGAAAAATTACACTGAGCAAAGGAATTCTCTTCCAGCAAGTTTTCAAGTTCTGGAGGTGGACTGTGTTCTTTACTAAAGAGAAAAGGGATGAAACTTCTACTATAAAACTCAAAAGAAAAAAAGTACAGGCTAAATATGACTGTTCAGACCAAAAAAAAAAAAGTCTCTATTTTTCAGGGGAACAGAGAGCAGTGGCGAGGGCATGAGCTAATAAGTCAACTGATGCCCTGACAGAAAAAAATCTAATTTGTAAAGGGTATTCATATCGGTATTTGAGGGTTTTTTGTCCAGAAAATTTTCATTTCCATTAATTGCCCAAGATCTTAAGTCAATGCTTTTTTGATCAATACATTTGCAAATATACAATCAGATGGCCTCAACTTTTTCCCTACCTCACCCACAGGACAGTTTCTGCAAACTTTAAAGCTTTGGTCAATTCACTAGGAAAAAAAGCTTTAGAAGACAGGCAGGATATTCTTGAGCAAGTTAGTCTGGTTACATAGGTATTTATAAAATATCTTTTGAAAAAATACCTTAAATATCTTTTGTATTTTAGGGGAAAGTTAGAATACTTACATCAAGGGATTTAAAATGGAAGATGCATACAGCACAAATCCCACGTGATTCCAAACATCTGAATTTTTTTAATGGAAGGGGGAAAGTAAACTGTAGCAGCAAAGCCAAAGAAAGCATATGACTGCCATGCAGCAAGGCTTGCAATTGGGTAAGGGGCTGGGAAACATGGTATCTTAAGAAAATCGTTATGAGAGAGCAGCTCTCAATCCTAGCTTCTCACCGAGTTTCACTGAGAGAGGGTGCTGCAGCACTGCCTATCTGAGATTGGATAAAATTAGGCTAAACAAAATAATCTTATCTGTCTCTCACTTCCTTCTAAATTTCTACTAGGACAAGGAAGCTCTTTATTTAGAAAGGAGAGACTCTAGCAGCCCAATTTCTATTCTAATAGCACATGTCTCCACTACAGTTGCACCTGAATGTCTCGTTTTGCTTAGTCATCATCACTAAACCTCCCTCATTTACAAGGACCTTGTCATCAAAGATGCTTTATTACACAGCCTTGCCATTTCTCTTGGCAGACCCACACCCTGCATATTTCATCTTAGCACTGACAGCAATGTCATTAATGTAACATTTGACTCTTGGGCTTTCATCAATTTTTATATTTCAGGCCATCAGCAGGGTACTTGGTACAGTCTCAATGAATCACGTTCTGTACATAATACAGTACGGCTGATGGTTGGTGAAATGTTCAATTACATGGGGTTTACTTTCCAGAGCACACTACCTCTATCACCCGCAAATGCTGCTTTACCAGTCAATGTTCCTAAATATTACTGTTGACACAGCCAGTTCATGGAAGAACATGTCTGATTCTGTATTTTTTTTGCACAGCAATACAATAGACAAGGAAGCCTTTAGTTCTAAAATAATGTAAAGAATATTTGAGATCTGTTCCTCCAATGGTTTTCATTTTAAGAAATGGAGCCTTTAATTTCAAATCTGCCACATAAACTGACGGTGGAAAAATAATATTGTGTTGAAACTTGGTCTAGCTGTGCTGTTAGACAAGGTGCACTACTCAGCCACAATGACATAATGTAGCAGAGCTCATATGGTGTCATTTTTCAGAGTAAAAAACCCACAATTGTTTTTCCTGCAATTATGCAAATATAATGCGAAAGGGACCAAATAAGGGCTTTTTTTAGAAAGTTGGCTGGACTTAGGCACCCTACATTGTTTGGGTAGATTTTTAAATAACAATTAAGTGAGGAGCTCCCAGAAAGATAAAAAGCTAAGAATGATCCTGAAATGGGAATAAATACAAGAAGTGTAAACCCAATCATGATTCCACATTATCCACCCCAGGTAAGACAGCTGTATGCCTGAAACCTCAACATAAAATCAAACATAAATTTAAAACAGTGTGGATGCACAAGTGTCTTAGTCAAACACTGCATTACCAGTTTATCTCCATAGTTAATTTTTTCAAAATTGGTGCCAAGTTATCCAAATTGATCTAATGTAGCTGACCTTATCTGCTCCTCCTCTTGTTACTTGATATGCATAAGGTACAGCTTAAGCACCTATTATTACATCAGAAGCATGTTTGTTGGAAGACACATTTTTAATGGGCTTCAGTAGCACTGAAGATCTTCCTCCACGATCAAAAGCACAGACAAGACTCATTTCCTCACATAAACGAAGACAGAGCAAAGAATGTTATTTTATGCTTGTTATAAAGTTTAGCTTTAAAATTAGATAAGGTAGAAAAGACTGGAGGAGAAAAAAAAATAAATAGTGCTTTCCTAAACATGTATGGTAAATGTGATTTCCTAGTTTCAACATTAAATGACATCTGGTAACGTGGAATACAGTAATTGGATTTATATATGTATCCAAGGAACACGTTAAACAGGTAAACCAATCCAGTCAAACTGGCTAATTTTGGAGAAAATTAGGAATTCACGCTGTGCAGAAAAAGGGAAGAGAGAAGTTAAATACACATGCTTCTGCTGTGTTGCCACAATAAGCCACAGCAGTTAAATCGTACTCAGTCAGACTTTCATTGCATTTTCAAGTCTCATATTGTCAGCATTATAAGACAGCTGTATTGAATTAGAAATGCTGTGAGCATGCACAGATTTTCAGAATTCAGAGTTAGCTGGGTCTCAGCTGAGAGCTCTCATCTTAAACTAGCTACAAGAAATAATTTTGCTTATTAAACACATAGCCCTGACAAATATATCAGTGATCCAAAGTGTTTCTATGAATGGCTCAGTCTGTGCACTGTAAAGTGCCAGAAATCCAGTGAAAACACATTTAATATACAGAATTATGTCTAAATAATTGGACAGATCTGATTTTGCAAAACCCTTCATGGAAAAAGTATCAAACTGCACAAAGGACTCATTCCCTTTCACAAAGTTTCAGCAAAATATCATTTGCAAATGTTAACTTCATTGGTTGCTAAAACAAACCAAGCCCTACCATGCACTTTCTGCAAATTAGGAAACAATGAAAGAGTTTGAAATTGCCCTTAAAAAACCCAAAAGCTTAGACTACTGAACTAATTTATATTCAAATACATGCCACTAAGAATTTCTCTTCTCCTCCCCCATGCTGTATCCAGTCATCTTTAAAACCCCAAATGCACATATCCTTTCCTTGAGAATTCCCTCAGGATGCCATGACTTAAGCTGTAGTTTAATTAGCTGGGAGGGATAGTTAAAAACGTAGGGGGCTGCTTTCTACTTAGGGATGACATTTGTTGCACAGCTGGCCAAGATCCAGGAAAAGATCTATAAGAAGATGGTTTTCCTTAGTTTCAGAGAAACAAGAACTCAAGTTTAAAATGTTAGTAGTGAGTGTAAAACAACAGAAAAAGAACATTTTAGATTATCAGTACCACCAGTTCCACCTTCATCTGCGGTCTGTTGCTCTGTAGAAGAAGAAGGTTTGTAAGCTAACTCACAAGGTCAACAGCAAACAATGCAAGTTAACAAAAAACCAGGGAAGTTGGATATCATAATGATAATTTATATCAAAGTACTTTCAAACATGTTATAAATAAACACTTAAAAGTCAACACTCAAGCTGACAGAAGACAACACTACTAAAACACACTCAGTAGAATTCCACCAATTCAGAAGATAGGCTGAATTGAAGCATTTTTTTGTTTTATTTTATTCCTGGACAATAACTTCTGTTAAGTTACTTATTGGCAGGTTCGTCCAGTTAGGTAGTGCATGAAAAGATTCCTTCCACTGCAATCCCGATTTGCTGGTCTGATTTCAGAATCTTTACAAGCAGAAACAGTTAATTGTGCGAAACAGGAAACAATCTGAGCTGAAATTAAAGAGCCTTAAAGTGCATCACCTAATCTAAAATAGAACCTATTCTCCAAGAAGCTTGGAGACTGCCCACTGCGTCTCCTTACTGGTCATTCAAATCATGAGTTAGCATTCTGTAACTCCAAGAGCGTGTTTAAAATATTTTAGATTTAATGTTACAGTATAACTTGGTTTTTTGTTCTGTTTATCGTCAATCTTAGCACACCATTACCTGTACTGCATCCTTCAGATGCAGTATTATTTTAACATCATACATTACAATTCCCCTTGTCTGATGGTTGGGGGCTGGCAATGCAATGCTGCCAGGTGTTGTATTTCCCATGTGGCTTCTCTCTAGCTCTTTCCAAAGTCAAAAATAGCTCTAAGTCTGAGCAGCATTTCAGGGCAAGTACAGAGAGGATTCTTTCCCCAGGAGCCACCCGTATCCAAGATAGGAAAGGATGCCCAGGTCCCCACAAATAGTGCTTCTCCTGCCAGTGTCCATACATAACATTCTGTGATTTTAGCTGTGCTAGAAAAGGTGCTACCTACCTGTTTTGCTCTCTGAATCTGGAGTTACAGATCCTCCCCATGACCATCTCTTCTGTCGTGTTTCCAGTCGCTGATTCCGTTCCAAGGTACGATGCATAACTGCTTCATATCGTTCCTATCACCAAACAACATCTCTATGAAGCTTATAACCATAAAGCACAGCTATGCCAGAAGACAAAATACAGATTTATTTTCTCCAGTAAAATTTAAAATCTGTTTACCTATACCACTTGATAACAAGTTTTTGTTAGAAAAACTATCATGCAAAGAATGTTAAGGGCAATTAATGGTTTCAAAGCACTGCAAACATGATTAGGTTGAGCTAAAGCACAGATAATCTGTTCTGCTCTTTACTTAAAATAGCCAAACAGATTTCCTATTCAGTAAACAGTACTACTTTTCTAAATAGGGATGAACCCCAAACTGAGCAAAATAATTGCTTACCCTTAAATTATTTATATTCTGAAGTTACTTCTAAAGGACGATAAAAATTCTCCATTATAAAATACCAAGCGTAAGGCTATTTGTATTTTCAGAGAACTATACAAACACTGACCCAAGTCTTAACAGATACTGTTATTAATAGAGATATGATGAAATCAGAAATAGCAACACATGATGGCAAAACTGCAAAAATGACCAGTCAACTCCAGACCTCAGCAACCACTGCTGACAGGACGAAGAGGACTGAAAGAAGCTTTTTCTTCTGTCTTCAAGACTAGTAACTGCTAATGGGAGAACTTTAGCTCTTGTGCATAAAGATGAATTGTAACCATGCTAGAGTGTTTTTTCTCAGCCAGGTTTCCACACGTGTCAACAACAGATTTCTCTTCTGGAATAGTCATATCCCAAGTGATCTTTTGAAACAGTATTTACTGCTGATATATTGCAGTAAGATGCCAAGGGGATTCATTATCCAAACATTTCTCCCTCTTGAGGACACAAGACTTTTACCTTCTTTCAACAGCATTTCACAACACAAACTAAAAAAGTTGCAGTGTATAACAAAGTAAACTTGGGAGGAAGGATTCTGTTCGCTGACAAAAGGTAAAATTAAAAGTACTTCTTTGAAATATAAAGCTTAGCTTCCCTTCTGTTAAAGAAACCTGAGCGAGAGTTTACCCAAGGTGCCAAAGTACCCAGAGATTATGCAATCCATAGACGGTATTTCCACAAAGATATCTGCAGTGCAGTAATTCTTCAAAGTCATAGCTAAAGACATAGGCTTCACTTCACAAAAAAATCAGTTATCAGTTTGACATCAACACAGTAAGCTGCACAGCTGTACAGAATAATTGGGTAACAATTATTGGGTACCTGAGAAGACAGGTACCTCAATCCTAGCCATGGCTACTTGTTTTCAAGACCCTCTCAGGCAGAGAAACACTTCTTTTTCCATGGTATTTGCTATTGTGCTGCTTCTTCTACTCTATCTAAGGAAGATGATTAGCTAAATGAGACTTGTCTGAAGTACCAAACAAGAATGTTGGAGACTATATTTTTCTTGATGCACTTCTATCTACTAAATTTACAACTGTAGATGGTATCTTGCTGGCAAATATTGCCCTAAGATAGCTTAGCTTCTTTAGAAGTGGTTATTTTCTAATGTCAGAGTACCAAAGTCAAGATCTGTTTTCACTTTCCGGTTGAAAACAAGGTTTACAGGTCAAGTGCACACTATTTTCCCAGCTGCCGGATTCTTCATATATAACTCTCTATGTACAAGGCCATCTTCCTCCAGGGACCAAGTAAAAGGCAAGATTAACACCAATCAAACACTCAGCAGCTACTCCTTGTATTCCTTGATTATTCACCTCAGTGGCCACTTAAAACATATCCACTATCCTCAAAGTTACATGAATAAATGTACTATATAGGCTTAGTGGTAACACCCCTCGAAGCATATGGGATGCTTTTTGCTTAAAGAGATGATACTGCACTGGACTGCAGTCAAGGCCCACCCAAACATTTCTGCTTGTTCTCCAGCAATGTAAACTATTCCATGAAGTTCAAATACAGTATCAATCTGAACACACCCAGAAGCTGATTACAGATAACCAAACACCCGTGTCGACTACTGCCAGACACAAAGATGTGTTGTTAGAACAATGTAACAATGGCTGGACTCCAAGGGAGCAGCCAGCCAGGCTTACGGGCTCTTCATCAATGACCCACAGCAAGTTCTTACAACTAGCTGATGAAAGCACACGTCTCATGCCTTTACTGCCGACACCCTGGCAATGAACCCCTTCAGAATCTGCATCACATTTAACATGCACTAGCAAACCTATTCTTCAAAAGGGATGGCATAACTTCATGTATTTATTTCTACTTTCAGCTTCTGTCAATTTGCAATGAGCTCTGCAACTTGAATACTGCCCTGCTAGTCCATGTGCAGTCAAAGCAAAGGCAAAGAGTCAAGTAAGAACAGTCAATACACAGTTCAAAGCAGCAAATGGTAACTACACAGATAACATTATCAACTGCTCAACATATAGTAACAAACTGTAATTTAGGAGAAGTGAAAGAATGTGAGCCTCTTAGGACACACAGGGGCCCCCAGGAAGCAAGACACAGAAAGATCTAAGATCTGTCACCCATGCTGATTTACAAACAGAATCCACAAACTGCACTGAAAGGAATCTAGAAATATAAGAATATGGGGTGGGGTTTTTGCGCATGTGAAAAATAATCAGTGGCCAAACAGCAGCCACAGCTCCTGAAGTGCTGAGTGCCTTGGGTATAGCTAAAGCTAGGCCTGGGATGCGGAAGGAGGATAGGTGTCTATAAAGCCCACTGTACAGATGTGGAAAATATTTTTATGTTCTAATACATCCACCATTTCCATAACTTTCTATTTCACACCACTTCAGAGCATCGTAATGTAGGAAAACAACGTAAGAGTTTCTTTAAAACTATGGAACTTTGATGCATAGTACCTTTTCCTCCTCTATTTTTTGTTTTCTCTTTTCTTCTACTGCTGCCCTCCGTTGTTCCTCTTTCTGCTTTTGTTCTTTTAGCTTTCTTTGTCTTTCTTCTAACTGTTTTTCATACTGGAGTTTTGCTTTTCTCTCCTTTTCAAGGATTTGTGTCTCTTTGGCAGCTGTAAATTTTTAAGAAAAAATTAAAGTCAAACTTAGCTATTCATTGGTATTACAATGCAACTTACAGGCAAGAGACTACCAAGCAAAATTATCACCACTTAAAGCTAAAAGGTACAGCAAGATTAGCTTGCAGAGCTGGATGACACTGCACATGATGACAGAGTCATCTTTCATTCTGTCCCCAGGTTAGGTTGGAATTAGAACCTTTCCTGCCATTAGACTTTACTGTCTAGACAGGAATGTCAGGATACGCATACGCCCTATGTTACGCATATACTTTTCTTGCCATCGTAACAGTGAGGTCTTTATAAATAAGTAGCAAGTTGAGTATCAAAAGGCAGAATTTTCTATGTTGACATTTTGATTTTTTTTTTTTTTTTTGGAACAAGATACAATGAAAAGATTTAAAGCACTGAGTGACAAGATGGGAAAACCCCCCAGTTACTGCATCCAAGTTCAAAATAGTTATGTCACTATTCTCTGCAGCCTCCACCTAGCAACAGCTGTGCACATTTTAACAGGAAGCTTCAAGTCCTGTAACAAAAAGCTAGTGGTTGAATACACAGCAGAAGTATTTTCCACAGCTAGACAGATGAAATGAACCAAGAGACCTCATAATTACACCAACAATGCATAGGCAGTAGCTACATATAAGGTCCCCAAAATACTTCTGAATTTATATGCGTCCTAGTCCTATCCTCTCTCCAGGTTAGGATAGCACAGTCATTCCCATTGCTCTTTATCTTTGGTTTTATGTAAGAAACAAACATACAGGCCAGAGAGACACCACTCCTCTCAAGCTGGGAGACCAAGGACCAGGACTACAGGGCATACTGTGACCCCTTCAACTCCTGCTGCACATACATGCACTGATTCACCTCACAAACAGCATAAAGCCAGACAAGAGTTTTATGCTTTTCTCTAGGTCTCAGATTCTTTGATAAGATAAAGCATATACTGCTGACACTTCAATCCAGGAGTCATTTCAGTGTGCTAGGAAACAAGCGAAGCAGCGTTCAAGGCAATCAAGGCATTCAACTAGCTAAATCTTTTTTGGTTTTCTCTGAATCAGCATTCCCCAAACCTCAGTCTTCAAGGGCTACAGGAAGCAGTTCGAAGCTAAAAGTTTTACTTTCAGAAGTGTTTTTATTAAGGCTTTCAGTAAGAAATTGGCTAAATTTGCTTGGTGGGCACTAAGAAATGGAAGGTCAGAAGTGACATACAGCTTCAAGAAGCTCAAAATCTCTGGAATGTTCTCCTCTCAAATCTAATACTTCTCCATTCAGGTTCACAGATGGTCACTGATGCAAGACCAAGAGCAGATTTTGCCTCTTGTCTCCAGCAAGCTGAAAAAAATGACTGAACCAGGAGTAAGAGAGTAAGTTATCCCTTTATCACAAACATTTTAGGCAATTATACTTTAAACGAAACATGAAAATACCATGTTGCTTTTCCCGTTCTTCTCTACGCTCCCTGGCCAGTCTTTGTCTTTCTTCTGTTCTTAGAGTGGAACCATCTATCACTGTCAAAAGAAAAATTGAAGACACATAATTGTCAGTTATTTTGAACATTCAAATTTAAATTAAAAAGTCAAAAATCTTTACTATCAAAAAGATAATGGAACTTCCCAAGAGATACACAGACCACCAAAGCACTGCACACTCTATGTAGAGATTAAAGATGTCATCTGAAAAATTCACAGGAAGCTGAATACCCTCCTTTTTCCCCCTTCCCATTCCCTCACAACAAGCAATCCACTATTTTAATAGGTGCAGCAGAAAGCAGGCACAATATTAAAAGGCCCAATGCATACAGTCAAAATACAGCCTGAGCAGAAGTCAGACATGTGAGAACATACCCTTAGTCCAAACTCAGCTCTGATCCTCATTCTTGTACATATTAATTCCTATAATCAAGAATTACAGGAATCTAGGAAAACTCCATCTGAGAACAGATAGTTCACCCATCATGACAAATTCAAAGTGCTGTAGGATAGCTAGTTTGCAGGCTAAGCAGAATCAAGACTGTTAAAGTCTTTTCAGGTATAAAAACTTGAATTTCAGTAAGAATTGAACTGGTAACCTGACCCGAGCACAAAAAACCCCAAATATCATTTATCTTTTTTGTAATGCCCTGCTGAAAAGATAGGCAACTTAACTAACTGAACTCTGATCTGAGTCTAGAGCAAAAGTCTGTCATCAAAACCGACCTTCAATGAATCTACAAACCATCTACCAGGTGCTTTATGCACTCTCTGATGCCTCATGAAGAAAGAGCACCAAACTTCTTTTTAAGAGATGTTTTACTCATTCCCTACTAACTCTCCCTTGTGAACTCAATACTTCATTAAGAACAATGACCAATAATTATACCTGGTTTAGTTGCTGTTTTTATATTTATTGAGGTCTGGACTGCAATAGGGCTAACGCCACTTTGGCTTCTTCTTTCTTCTGCTATGGCTTGGGCTGCAGCAACTGTGAGAAAGAATCATTTCATATTAAGAAAAGCTCTATGACCAAACTCATGAAATAAATATCTAAAAATAAATAAATAAAATTCTGTTTGAGGTTGCAGATCCTTTTATTAAATAACTAACTTGGGACTGCTCAACTTGTAAGAAAAAACTTGTCGAATGAGACTTCAGACCTGGTACAGGTTTTCTTTGTAAAAACAACAGTTGTAAAACCTTATGTTCTAAAATGTGTAGCAAAGGACTACAGAGTTTCAAAATAATCAAACTTATTTAATAACTTTTCCAAGAAGAAAAACAGTATTTAGCAAAGTTACGAGTCTGTAAAAACTCTTTGCTACTGCATGTACATTTGCGGGCTGAACACATACATGTAATAGTTGATTAGCACTGGCAGAATCATATTCTGACGAGACCCACGGAAGGAAAGGTTCATGAAGACCTTTTATTATTTCATGACATGAAACAGAAAGTGGATTAGCTGCACAAAGTAAACCATTAAGGGATGCTTACAATGTACTTCTAAAACTGGATCTTCAAAAATAAATTTTAATTATAAATTAGACTGCAAAACAGTAATTTGAGCATTTGTGCAGAGACCCATTCACCTTATTTGAGTTTCATCAAGGTGAGTACAGTGAACTGCAGGGCTATGACTTCCAGTTAATCATACAAAAATGAAATGCTAGTGATATTAATTTCACTAAATAACGAAACCCATTAAGAAGTCAGGGAGACTAATTTACTGTATCACCTTCCACAGATTTTCTTTATTTTGGTATCAACTTTCACTTTAGCTAATCACCTTTCAGGGTGTGAAGGTGAAGTGTTAGAGCGAAAGCAGGCAGGGCAACCTGTAAGCCAGCATTACCCCATTTTCTGGCACAGCTTTGAACAGGAGCATCCTTACAGCAGTGACACCTTGTTCTCACTGTGGCTGACAGATACGGGGAGATCAACTTGGTTCTTACAGAAAAGCCCAATTTTGGGGGAAGCAAGAGAACACACCATGCAATCAAAGTGTACAGTCGATGCCTGTTTTAAACAGCAAAGGCAATCCACAAAAGTAATGCATAACCTGCTGTGATTTCAACCATATCGTGAAGGATGAATAGTAGAATTTGGTGTTTCATTTAAAAAAAGAAGACGACAGCTTTGCCAATGATCTCAGCCCTCCCTTTAACAGAGTAGTGCAGAATGCAAAGGAGGAAGGAAGAGTCTCCCTCTTCTCCATGCATTGCCATGACAACTAGTTGTGTCATGGTAATAACCCTCCCTAAGGCTGTGCCCAAGAACAATCACCTCAAAGTGTTTAATCCCATGTGATGTCAGTGATAAATGCTGATTACAATACTTATTCAGCAACTCTAAATTGTCACCCGCAGCTGTTGCCATGTCTTGAATTAATTTTTCATTGCAGTACCAAACAAAAGTCTTCCTCAGTTCCATCCCATACATCTCTGAGGCTCTTTTCAAACAAGTCAGAGACCAGATATACTGCGACACGGTAAGATTACCAATTGGTAAAGAGAACAGCTAAAAAAGGGCTCACTGTAATTTCACTATGTAGACCAAAAGTCAGTCAAAAAGCTGATTTTGTACACTGTTGCAGTCACATGGATGGGAATCCAGCCCAAAAATTCACCAAGTGGAGAACAACAAAAATTACATATTCTCAACACAATTACATGTGAAAACAGCCTGAGGAAAACCAGCCTGACACAGGTTTTTCTGAGAGCAAAAATATACAGCCAGGGCATTTATATCCAATGACACCTTTGTAGATCACGAAGGCTCAAAGAACACAAGCTTCTTCAAATACCGTTTAAAGTTAAGACAACTACAGAAACCTAGTTGCATCTTTTCTTCAGTCCCTATCAGCAAGGAAGGAGAGAGAGGAGGTGTACAGGCAGACTCAGCCAATTCAGCCCAGCCCAGCTGGGAAAAAAGCCCAACAGAATAAATTCATCCTACACCTACACTAGGTTTAGTTAAGACCAACAGTGGAATTTTGCCTCAACTATTACAGTTTAAACATCCAAATTTCTGTAACGAAGTTACAGTAAGAAGCAAGCTGCCATTTAAACAGGTACAATATTAATTTTATTTTACTTGCAGAAGTATTTATTATTAGAAATCTTGCTGAACAAACCAGTCATAACGGATGTAGGCGATTATGTATTTAATTTATTCATTTGAAAAAATAAACAAACATTTGAATAATGTTCATGATTAGAAGGTACTCATTTAAAAAAAAAGTGTCATATCTACAAAGCAATTAGTTCATCTTAATTAATTAAGGTTGCAAAAAATTACTTGAGGTTCCATAGAACAGGAAAGTGGGTTACAGAAACAGCACAGCTTGCAAAGGACACAGAGGTGAAAAAAAGTCTAGAAATACTTAGCCAAAGGATTTTGTATGTCAGGGGTTTTTTTGTATGTCAGTTGAAATATTTATGTTTGCTGCTTCAATGCTTCATTATTTGAATAGAAACAACGTGCTTACAAATTAGAAAGTAGCAGATTTAAAAGCATTAGGAGTGCACCTTTGTGTTACACAGAAGCAATTCATTTAACTAACAGAAAGTTAGAATTAAAAATGAACTGGGGATTTGAAGAAAAGATTATTAAAAGGGGAACAGCCATCACATTACATGCATCCCCAAGATGTGTGAGCTCAATTTCACCAAGTTTTAGGTCAACAGACAGGTTTTACAGCCCTTGTCAATTTTATGGTAATTTACAATATGAAACTGCATTTTTCAAAATCCACATTCTACTACAGTAAGAGAAAATTAATTGCATACTGTTGTACTCTGCAACCTTTAAAAAAATACAGATTTTATTTTGCTTTAACATGATAAAAGAAATCTTACTTTTTAATACATTAAAATATTCTTTGGCACATATGCCTATAATTTTTTTGGCTTGTTTTCCTTAATGAATGTAGCAGTCTGCTATGGAGTGAGGGTTCACTGAAAAGAATTTTCCACAAAATAAGCCTAATACTTCTGTAATTAATCAGGATACCCCAGAACAGGAAACCAGTTAACAACCATTTCACTACAACCTGTGTTATGTCCTGTATTACTGCAGGGTGCCTTCATGGACATATTCAGCAAACTTCCTGGAGAAGAAAAACTCTCTTAGAGGCAAATTAAATCTCATTTCTATTCTCAGCTTCCCCTCCCACAATAGTCACTAAAGGCTTTCACAATTGTAATTTGTGATCAGCATAAGGCGTGTGTTTATCTTACCGTAGTCTACCTTCAGCTAAAATCAATAAAAGTACCAGCCACAAGTGGCCAGTAATAATATTTACATTCATTTAATGCATAATAAAATAAGGTTATTTGGAACATAAAATAGTTAGCTAATTTGGGAAGCTGTTTTCCTTCTGCACCCTCATCACCACTGAGCACTATGTGTCTGGCCACGCGTATCATGGATAAACCAAGCCAATGGAAGCACCAGGAACCAGCCGCTGCGGGAGGCAAAGCGCCAGATAAAGCCAACTCTCCCAATTTCACCTTCCAGCTCATGATCACGCTAATCGCGCAGGTACGGCGGTGCCCCCCTTGCACTGAACATGGTGGTACTTCCCTTCACCGATCAGGTTTCCAATATGTCCTGAAGAGACCGGTGCTAAAAATAAAACTTTATTTCTATTTCAATCCTTGCACTGAGTTAATACCCTTGGCCCTTGCCAAGACTGTCAAAGGACCCATACAGTTGCTGTTCTTAGTAAACCTCATTAGGGACTGGATCAGCTCCGTCCCTTTACCTAGGGAGGTTCAGGGCCCCCATCCCATCATCTCTCTCGGTATCTGTGACCCAGCTCGACTCTGCCCCACTCACTCTTCCCGAACCAGAAAGGAGAGCAGAATGTGCTGACTTTCACAGCAATCCTTCTGGTTCTTATGATTTAATGACTCATTGTACAAAGCAAGCAAACAAAAAAATCCCGGACTAAGCCTTTGAAACAAAAGTTAGGAGGTCTCCTGAATATTAAGCATTGTTATGAATCTGTTTTCATAAAAGTTTAAAGCAGGTAACAAGAACCCAATAAGCAATCCATAAACCAAAAGTGAACTTCCCAGCAAAATACCTCTGATTTTATGGCAAACTGTGCCAAATCTGCAAGTTGCCATTTTCGTCTTGCTCCATTACAGGCAGCTACTGTTTGTCTGGCTGATAGTAATCCTTTTCAGTAACACTGTTCAGATCCTTTTTCTTTTAATAATTTTTGTACATGCTTTCAGGAAAGATGAGGGAAGATGGCATTCAAGTCTGAGATTTCTGTGCACTGTCTTTTAAGCTGATTTCCACTCATTAATTAACACAGGTTATGATCTTGCATCTGTTTGTCTTATGTTAGACGCTTTAAAAATCAGGTATTGGTATTTACACCATTACTCCTTGTTTAAAGGACACCAGAAGAAGGATGCACCCTCACACAAACAGGTGGGCAACACAAAGTTTCTAACAATGAACAGAACAGCCCTCTCTGTATGCATTTCTCTAGCCCTGCTCTCCCTCTTCTTTCTGTCTTTCCCCGTTGATCCTCACGTCCCATCTTTGGGCTGCAAGGACTGACAGGCTCCACAACCCAACACATGAGCCTCCCAGTAGGCACCTTCTGACGGACCAGCTGGAAGGCAGATGGTTCTCCTGTTTTGTCTGGGCAGTCACCAGATGGGAAGCACACAGATCTCCAGAAAGCAGTGCTCGCTGTCTCTCAGCTTCAGCAGGCCAGAAGAGCTTCCTGTTGTCTTATCCTTATTCCAGACTCTATTTAAACACTTCCACTCTGTATGGATTCCCTGCATGGGATACCTATTTTGTTACCTTCAAGTGCTTTCCTTCCCTTAAGCCCATTTCTGCAGCTGCAACAATCTGGTTTTCTTCCCAATGTTCAAGGCAGTTTAGGATGATTTCTTCAGTTCATCACAAGTATCGATCCCACTAGAAAACTCCTGACACAAGCATTCCTTTGTAGTACATGAATTAGCACCTCAACAACTAAGTATTTGAGATATATTCGCAAGAATCTAAGCTTTTACTTATCCTTAAATATCCACACTCAGATTAAGAGCTGGAAACATGAAAAAAAAAAAAGAATTCACATCAGTAAAAAACCACTACTTATTTCTTATAAGGAAACCTACAAAGATACAGCTGAAGCAATCTCAAAGACATGTTACATATTCATTCAGCCTAGGGCATGATCAGAGAGGCACCAGGAACGTCGCTAGTTAATTTGTGGGTTGATCTCTGTACACTTTCCCCTAGGGGAAGCACACAATCTAAACCAAACTTGAATGTTATACAAGCACAGACCAAGGAATCAAAATTTGTCCTTAAAAAGAATTGTCACCCATCTCCAAAAACTTTCTACAGTCAGAGATGCTATACCGTTGTCTGACAGCCACGTCAGGTGAGTACCACCCTTAGTCCAAATGCTACTGATAGATACTGCGAACTTACTTCCTATGGAGTCTTACTGATTCCTGACTTATTCTCTTATTTTAACCTTGCTCACTCACCTCAGCCAAGAGTTATGCTTCTCTCTACCTAAGGGGAAAAGCAACTGCCAGCACAACGCTTAAAGAGGACAAAGAGATGTCACCAACTCTTGCAGAAGCCATCATAAAGTTGGTAAGAAGCACTGCTTGTACTGTGTATGCAGGGCTGACAAGCTAAATCCACTCTCTTCTCTGGAAAAGATACCCAGCTTCACGATTTGAGGTTCTTTATTAGTAAGGTGTGCTATTATTTATCACTTGAAAGAAATGAAACTGAACCACAGCAGATACTCTACTCTCACTCACTGGTTTTCTGCTGCCTTCACTGTCCCCTTTGCCACATTCTTCTTCCCCATGGTTCTTCTTCACCTTCCCAAAGAAACGTGAAAAGGCATTGCATTCTGCATGATCCACTTGTCAAATTTTTTTTTTTTTTTTTAAAGAACACAATTTTTCACCATCTCTTTTGGTATGATAACATGATTTGTACAAAAAGGCCCTCCGAAGGGGACACTTCTCCAATTGACACATTCCCAACTCCCTGCAAGCTTTAATGCAACTCAGATAATTTCCTTGTTCTACCTGGCATTAGTTATTAATCTGTTTATTGCATTGTGCTTACCAAGCTTATCTGCACGATGACATCTCTTCAGAGCTGATGCTTCCTGCATAAAGGATACGCAAACCTCTCAGTCCCAATTGTGTTCTTTAGCAAACAGCCATGCATTGCTGTCTTTTCTTTGATGTCTAGAAGTACACTCTTAGTAAGACATAGCCACAGGGAACCCAGAGCTTTGGAAAGGCTGGAGTGCTCATTATGTTTCTCAGTGAAAGATCAATGCACTAAGATTTGTACTCTCTGTAAAATTCTCCACCAGAATACACTACGGCTGCATTTTAGATGGAAAGAGAGTATTTCTGCAGTGTTTCTGTAGGTTGGCAAATACAAACTCTTCTTGCCAACTGCAAAACAAACAGAAATTGCTTTCATCCACTTTGAGTGATTTCTTTTAAAGATATATTAGACACCGACTGCAATGCTGATGCAATAAACTATGACTAAAAGTCCCTTGTGAGCCTTCCCAAGTGTAAAAGAAATCAGTATTTACCTGCTTCTGCATAGTGGAAATTCCAAAGTATCCTAACATACCAGACTAAAATGAAAGTAGTTTATTTAATAAATATGCTCTCACATAATTTCAAGTGGATTCATTGTGAAATTTAGTAGTTATGTGTCACAAGTTAAATGCTTATATATAGGTGTATACAGATTAAACGCACCAAGCCGGACAGAATTAGACACAGGTTTAACAGCTACAGAAGGACCAAAAAGGTAAAATGGCAGAGTTTTAAACAGAGAATGGAAGATTACTAGTACCCACTCTGCTGTACAGATAATTTTCTTTCTTTTAATAAGATTTTCCAATGCCTCAGGCTCCTGGAGTATATTAGGAAAAAAAAAAGAAAATTTAACATGTTTTGTTCCTCACATTGGACTGGCTCAACAGATGTCAGAGTAGTCCTACTTCTAACCTGCTCTGGGCAGTTTAGTTCCTACTGTAATTCTAGCTCAAGCATTCGCAAAAGCTAGACACAGAAATCAGCTATCTCTGCTTTACTCCTCCAACTCTGGAGGCTGCCTTAAATTGACTCCTGTTCACGCTCCCGCATAGCCACTGCAAAAAGTAACTTCAAGACAAATTTCTGCTCTCTTCTCTTTCACATCTGTTTTCCCCATTGTATTCATTCTTTTCTTTATATTGCACTATCCCTAACACTGGAAATCAGCTAACTTCTATCCACTACTTCCCCCTTTCCTGAGCAGTTTGGTTTCCTTTGCTTGCTTGAAGCATGTTCTTGCAAATGCTTTTGTCCTCTTGTTTGCAGGCTGGCTATTGTTTAATATACCCAGCCCAAACAATACCAGCAAAGAACACAGCCTAGCACTACAAGTCACAACTAACTTGAGACAAACACTGCAAAAACACCATTTTGAGCTTTCTTTAGATGGAAGGATAATAGCTCCTTTACACAACAGCAGTGAAAACTACTGCATTTGCCTTTTACACTTGATGAATTTCTTATGGCAACTTTAGAGCTCATTCAAACACTGTCTCTGCTTCAGAGGAAGAGGGACTGTGTTGGCATTTTCCCGAGACCAGCCTCCAGACTCAAATCAAATCACTCAATACAGCCATGCACTAGAACAATGCTATAAGACACTGACAGGTCCACAGAGTGTTTAATGCAGCGAACCCACTGTCTAAAGCAGAACACAGTCGTGCAAAATGTAAAAGGAATTAAACTGCAAGTTTTCTTAAAACTGTATGCTTAACCTAACTAATTAAAAAATGAAAGCTCTGAGGCATTCCACTACATGCAATGTAAGACCCCAGCAAAGTAATCACGAATCAGTCCATGCCCCAAAGAGCTTAAAGAATGGGTAAGTGAAAAATGACAAACAGGTGTAAAAAAACCCAAGCAGGATAAAAGGGCAAAAAAAGACCAACACAGAGACTATATTTTTCCTTGACCCATCACCTCGTGGCACAAAGTCTTTCAGAGAAATCTGAAAGTAAGTAAGGTGACACTCACTGCTCTGGTCTGGAGATGACTCTTCTCAGTTCTGAATGTCCACAACACAACTTACCTATCATTGATCAACACCGTGCTGCAAAAATAAGTTCCTTTAAGAGATTCTCTTGGCAAAACTAAGCAGAGGATAAACTTTCAAATGAATAAATGTCTTCTACTAAATGATGTTCTTTATACTTAAAGTTCTCTACAGGATTTCTGTATTCTTGTAGCCAATCCCTCTCGGACATGGGAAAGGAATTTTCACACTTGGAATCTTTAAAACACTTGCCCAGAGAAGGTGATTCACAGGCCACTACAGTATCTTTGCTCCCTCTAAAGATTCAGGTCAGTGCATTTAAGCAGCAGAGGGTGTCTGTAAATTAAGAGCCAGTTAAGTACTCACAAAACAGTATTTTAAAAGTTCCTTGTGAATTATGAAGGCAAAAAAACACTATGAGGAAAGACAGAGGTATTCTGAGCATGGCTAGTGGTAACTGTTCTCTTCAAAGGCAGCTTCAGCTGTGGATCCTTCACCTAGAAAGCAGAAGTTCCAAACTGACCGGAAAATAAAAATAATTTAGAAAAAAACAAATGTCAAGCAACTAGGCCAGGCTTCCTTTAAAAGCAAAAGCTTGTGTCCATTTATGTACACTGTGAACACCACAGGCACATAGGGTGGATGGCTGAGGCATTATGCAGAGCAGCTGAAGCTTCTCTTTCAAACGAAAACACTTTGAGCAACATTTGAGTTTTCTTCTATGAATCCCACACTCCAAACAAGTTAAACACCAGCATCTAGAACAGTTTTAATTATTGGACAGGCATACGCAAATACATCAAAAGCATATCATCAATTAAGAATTACCTGGTTGTAAGCTGCATAATTGGAAGCTAAATGGAGCTAATTTTTTTTTGTGGCAGACCAGGAATTTGAAGTTCCCAGTTTGTTTTTAAAATATCACAAGACATCTGATAATTTATATTCACAGAAGTCATTAAAATTGCATGCTTAGAATTTCATTTGTCAGAGTATCCTTTCACAACAGGACCGCAAGCATCTCCAATTAGTCAATCAAGTTTAAAGACAGACAGCAGCATTTGATACCCCTACAATTATGACTAACCCTGAGTATTTCTTCCATTTGTCTCATAGTAACCCAGTGCTTTTCTTCTTAACTGTCTTAATACTTTTAAGAACTGAGAATTAATAATAGCATATTAGTATTTTAAATATTCCTATCTGTTTTCTTTTTGAAAAACACAAGTGTATAAAGCAGCAGCAGTCCTCAATTCTAGTCACATTTTAAGGCTATGCACAGTTCGGGACAGTATGAGCCACAGTATCTCTGGGTTCTCATCATCAGGGTTATGATCCTTGCAAGTCATTATTTGTTTAATATTTCCATCTGAATTGAAGCATGGAACCCAAATTTGTGTTTTGTAATTTTAACACATGGAGAAATATGTAGAGAATGCAACATTCTGTATAAGAAATTTCAAAAAGTATGCTGTATATGTACATGAGTTTGATTTATTTTTTTTTTTGCTTTACAGCAAGGAGGAGGTCTTTCTTGAATGCATTTGGAGAAATCTCAATAATTTAAAGTTTTAAATTAGAATAAAACCTTTTTTATAAACCACTTACAACTGGAAGTAATCTTCAAAATGTTAAGCACCTAATACATAGTGTACATCTTTATGAATCAGCATGAAATTATCCCTGCTCCATACTATTGCATTTCTATGAACAAGAAGAAAATGAAATTAAGGCTCATAGCCATTGCAATTACATTAAGTTCTCAGCCTGACTTGGGAGTTCTCTCTCACCACTGGGATCTATGTGAAATCCAATTTCTGTGCAGTTCTTTGCATTTATCACCTTGGCACTTTGTAAAGCAGTGTAACTACTACTTCCATGCAGAGAAAAAAGATGAAGCACAGAAAAACCTTAAAGATCTCGAAAGTCATGAGGAGTTTGACAAAACAAGAAACTGAAGGCAGACCTACTGAATGCCAGTTGAATGCCCCAGTCACTGGGCCACCTTTGCTCCACCGATGGAATACGTACAAGTCATTCGTACAAACACCATCAAGTAAGACAACAACTGAATGCTGAAGATGCTTTTACTGTAGCTCCCCTATGCTATCAGAAACCTGGCAAAGGAATAGTTTCCTTGTCTTGCAGCTTCACAGACAAGTTTTGAAGCCCATCTCTACTCACAACTGCTCTGTAAAACCCAAAGGCTTTTAAGGATCCAAATTCAAAAGTAAATTCTTTCTCCCTTTCAGCAAGCAGCTCTGATGCAGAGGTGAATTCATTGGTTGTCTGACTGACAGACACTTCTGGATCCCAAATAATTTTCTCTAGACAGCACTCACCATCTTCTGTTGTGGGACTCTGCCACCAAGACTGCCAAGGAGTTCTCTAGGACTTCCATAGGCGTTGGCATGAACTTGTGTTCTTAAGTTCGATTTTATCACTATTATCTTGAGACCGGACAAATCTGCACATGTTCCTGAGTACTTGCTTGAGCAGTGAAGTTTCACTATTAGATATCCATCCAGCCTTCCTTTCATGCCAATTCTGTGTATATGCATTTGTTAAAGAAGTTACCAGGAACTGTGCTCCAGGCAAGAAGGACAAAGCCAGACAGCATCACTTATAGAGGCAGAAACAACTCATTAGATGGAATGAAGCTGTATTTTATCAGACGACTTCCAACCAAACTGGGTTTAGCCATGCAGGTCATGGGAATTATGCCTGCAGCTAGATTTGTTGAAAAAGGCACTTTATTTTTGTCCCATGTCCTGAGACAGGTTTCTCAAAAGATCATGTAGGTCTTGGAAAGGAAAATATACAAATAGCATTTTAATATACTGTTTTGAACAACCTTCACAATGGTGATTCAATACACTAGTGGAAATCCTAGCAACAGCGCAGCCAAGCTCTGGTAAAATCAAATACACGATCTCTAGCACTGATACTAGAAAAGACAGGATAGGAGATTTTAGTACTTCAGTGAAAATGAAGATAAAACAATAAACGTAGGCTACAACAGCTTAAATTGTATGTATTTTTATTCTGATTACCCATACCACTCAAGAAAAACCTCATTTACTGGGTAAACCACAAGTAACTGACTATCCTCCTCTTCTCAAATCTTAACAAGCTCAGCAGTGCTTATGGTATTAGAATAGGGGTAAAAATTCCTCTTCATCCCTGCAGGACGACAGCAGCAAGCGTGGATCACGAGAATGGAGTAAGCAACTGCCGTTTATGCACTGCTGCTTCACAGTGTACAACCACAATTCACTTCTAATGTTAAGTAATGTTCATGCATTACTGACAGAAATGTTATCTGGCTTCTAGTCATAGTAGCGAATTCTGCTTTTTGTCATCCACCTAAAGGAAATAAGATTGGACAAGTGTGTAAGGGCAGAAAATTATTGCAAAGGAATCATAGAACTGACACAGCAGGCATGATCTGGCCCGCAGAATCTTAATTACAGTTGATACTCAAAGAAAGAGAAACACCTTTTCCTTACCTCAATACTAGCTTGAATTGGTAAGAAAAATATTCTCTTTAAACTTACCACATTGGTACAGAAGTTAGTAACAAGTGGCACCATGGGATTCTACACTTTCAAGGCCTAAAATAATTAACAAGCACCAATCAGCCACAGATCAAACCAGTATCAAAAGGCTGGTAACAGAGAGCAGAGGTACAGAACAAGAACCCAGTGGAGTCTTGTAATAAGGACCCACAAAGGAACCTATGCAAAAGATAACTATACAAAAGGTATATACACACGTCCTAGCCAGACTACCAGAAAGAGCCGTGGTTTCTCAGCAAGATGCTGCTCACTTACATTTATTGTCTTTAAACGTGAGATTCCCAACTAGAAGTTCACTGGCAAATGACTGAAGGTGCATGGCACTATATTTGTTTTGTATAGATATTTGTTCTCCAGATTGATTAAGACAGCAAAGTACATAATTGCCCACAGACCGGCAGAAACTGGGTGCAAGTATTCTAGTTAGTAGGTATTTTGGAACCGAGAAGCTCCCCACGCAGCCAACCAAGCTTAGAAAGGCAGAAAGTTACGTCCCTCTCCGAACCTGTCAAACCGCAGCATGGGACCAAACGAGGTTCCTCAGACTTGGCTGCCGCTCACAACTTCTCCAAACAGCAGCAAATACAGTGGCAATTATCTTGCAAATTCCACTGTTAACCACTGGATTGCATAGATGATTTCTAAACATCATTTGCTTTCCCCCACGAGTGAGGGAGTGCTACTGACAAAAAGTCAGGAGCAGAACTGCCGCAGCGCCTGTATGCCCACAGACAGCATTGCTTCAATTCACGTTACCAATGAGTTCATCTAGCATGTAACTGCTAGAAATGCATTCTATGTAAACTGAAGTTTAGATTCTGGTTCAGTGACTTCTATCCCCCGGGGGAAAAAAATTCAAGGTCTAGCCTTTCCAGGATCTAGTGAAGGTTTTGTTTTTTAACATGATGTGCATATTAGAACATGTGCGTACCTAAAGGGAGATGGAGCTACCCGGTTCAAGAAACATTTCACCTCTGGTTTTGGAACTAAAACTAGGTCATGACAGCTGTCAGCAAACGCGGGTGCCCATCTTTAGAAAAACTTAGGAACCACAGTGTAAGTACATCCAATACACAAAAGAAAATT
>NW_009621747.1:62314-62950 GCF_000690535.1 Cariama cristata
AGGGATAAGGATCAAATAGACATGGTCTGCGCAGGTGAGAAGCGCTATCTTTTGGCAGATCGTTATGCTTTTGGAGGACTAGATTGTCTTAATTTTGAAAGAGAAATAAAAAGTAATTAAGTAATATTTCTGACACACAACACACTGAAGAATACTGCCAAACGAGAGTTGTGCACTCAGGACTTTTCGCCAGCACTCTTTATGTAATTACATAGGTACAGTGAAAACAATCAAGTGAGAGGCTGTCAGAGTAGTTTTTGTACATAGTCCAAGTTAGCTAGTTTAGATCAAACCACAATTCTCCTTCCTTATTTTTTTTTTGTCTGGAAAAAGAAAATGTTTATCTTTTCTAATGGCTCACCCACAAAGCTAACGTGTGGAGATGTGCCATGAAATTATGCTTGGAACGCACATCATGCATGCACAATACTCATTACAGAGTATGATATTCTTAAGGGTCTTAAGCATAAATAGGCACATAAACACACCCAAGGAGAAAACCATAGGAGGGCTAAAGAAACTCTACTAAGACAGCAGCTCAAAAAACCCAAAACTAAACCATTATCCCGTTTTTGATTAGGAATCAATGCCACAGCCTGTCCCTGCGTTCTCCGCTTGGGGCTCGGAGCAGTCATC
>NW_009621748.1:0-12171 GCF_000690535.1 Cariama cristata
CTGGATGACAAGGAGATGGACTTTTATTTCTACCTCTATTCCTAGCCTGAGCCCATCTCCAGAGCTTAGCTAGTGCACTTTCTGCTTGCACTGTACTTAAAATTTGCTGTGTATTTATCCTTAATAAGAGTTCATTTTCAAAGGGCTCCAGAGCCCAAACTGACTCAGCTCAATTAATTTACTGGTGGAGACTATAAGGACCTTAATCAATCAGGCAGACAGTTGCTCATTAGAAATGCAAAAGGTGCTGGGAGTCTTCTGCAGTAGCTGCAGCAACATGATGGGGCAAGTTCAGTCAGGTTTTAACACCTGGCTTGCTTCTATAAATGAAACAGCAGAAAATGATTTATATTAACAGAACCTTGTAAAAAAATTATTGTTAGGTATACAAAATTGTGACTTTTTTTTTTTTTTAAATTCTTATTACTGTTACTAAGCTCCTCCACTAACAGCAATAAGAATATATTTTCTTGGACACATTTTCTTGTCTTTCCTCTTGGACTGGCTTTTTTTTTAGTGAAAAGCCATTCCAAGAAAAATTAAAGATTGGCTAGACAGACAAATGTTAGATGTTGCAGCTTCTCTTGAAGTCAACATTTTAGTACATAAACATGCTTCTGTGGTCAAGGATGTAGACAAGTAAAGCTGTGTTCTCTATGGCTGCCTTTTTGGATTGCCTGACATCTCTGCACTTGTATGCAACCCAGCCCTTGGGTTAATTGCCCTAATTCTCTTTGATTTGTGCCTAGAACACTACAGGAATATTGGGTCAACACACAAGCTCTTCAAGATTTTCACTGTATTGTGCACTACTTTTCCCTCTGTTAATTCAGGTATACGTGCAGTGGTCAGAGACATATACACACACACTTCTATTGTTTCTTAAGGTTAAATGCTTGCCCCGTCTGAGGATATTGTATTGTTATTGGGTACTTCTTGGTCTTTCTGGCTTTGGGAATACTCCTCTTCTGTTCATTTGCAGCTTAAGTTCAAATCAATGATTTTAAACCATACACAGCCAAAATGGATCTTGGCTGAGGAGGAAGCGACTGCTGAGGAGCACAGTACCTACTTGTTACCAGCTGAAATACATGCCTGTTTCTGAATTTGATAAGTAGGTCTCTAAGACCAAAGCCCACAGGAAGATTGTACTATACACACTGTGCAAACAAACATCCACAGGTCAAAGAAAGCTATGGAGCAAGTTCTGGCTGCTTCTGGGTCCTTCCTACAGTTTTCTGCTTTTGTTTTGCACACAAGAAGAAACATGAAGCACAAGAAGCTGACATTAAAAAAAAAAAATAATAAAATCAATCCTTCTCCTGATTTTTACTTATGCTTAAACTCTTTGTGACTAACTGAAGTGTTGAGGACTGGTTTTACAGTGAAATGGTGAACTGAGACTTTGGTCAAGGGCAATCATACAACACAGCTGAAATTTTAATCATCACAACATGCAGCTAACAACAGAAAAAGTAGTGAGAGATGATTAAGAAGGTGAAAAAAAAGCAGTAAGAGGCAAGTTTTCATGTATTCAACTAGTTATACAGATGACACTTTCAGAATGGCAGATGGCTTAGAATACATTTAGTTTAGCACGACAAAGAAGTTATTGTCCTCATGCAAAACAAAAATCCAGAACCTGAAAGCTGGAGTTCCTAGCCCTTGTACTGCTGTAGGCATCTTCACAAGGGGCCAGAGAATGATAATCTGCTTTTAAACTGAGAAGGTAACACAAAAAAATATGGCTATTCAGAGGGAGAGTAACTCACGAGCTCTGGTAAAATACAAATACAAGGGTTTAATATAGAGCAATGGCAAAGCAGTCTTTCATTAGATAACTGATAGTGACCCTCCAGTAGCTGTATCATATATTGCACCATCCAGACCAGCACAGGGCCGGTGGCATCCACACATGGGCCCATTTGTAAGAAGTAATGACCATAGACTGGAGGAATTGTTTTCTGCAGCTAAGCAAAGAGCCCTTGGTGTCCAGCATGCTCTCATCCAGACACCCACAGAAGGTCCTTTCATGGGACTGCAGATGGATGCTTGTGGAGGGCAGAGAACAAAGAGCTGAAGGAGCTGTGCCCAGAGGTGCTTTGCATGGTGTATTCATTGGAAATCCTCTGGATTATTGCTGCTTTAAGTGGCACTGATTTGTGCTGGATCCAGGCACATGAACTTGACATCAGACAAACTACGGTTTTCAGAGTTTCTTCTTATGGCAGGAAAGTATGGCCTTAATAAGCAGATAGAGCACTTGGCTTAAAACTGATTTTAGATTTCTCAGTTTTCTATACTTTGGTTTTCCTCTTGTGTTTGGAAATCAATTTGTAATATGTTAAACCCCAGTCATTTCTAGTGTTTTTCTCTCTGCAGAATTACAGGCTTGTGAGTGGGAAAGATTTCAATGACACCTATTTAAAGACTTCAGTGAAAAAAGCAATTAAGTAGGTGACAAGACTTTTTTTTAAAAAAGCAATCAAACTGATTTCTTCTGAGCAATTAAAAAAGTAAGTTTGATCTGCCCAGACAGGAGCATTTCTATTTAATTACAGATTAGCTATACTGATTTCATAAATTCTAGAGTCCAATAAATTATTTAAGGATTGCACAAACTGTCCAGTGAGTAAATTGAACAGTAAGCCAGAAAACTCAATATTTTTCAAGTTTACAGAAATTGCTCTACAGATGATTCTGTGTTTCTTCCCTAAGGAGAAAGTAGAATGTACGACCCTGTTGGTAGCAACAGCATAAACTTTGCTGCTACCTATTTTCTACTTAAGCATGGTCTGACAAGTCATTGTAGAAGATATCTGAGGAAAGGCTAATGAATGTTTAAAACAACAATAATATTTACATGGATTTCCAATCTTTGCATTAAAGCCCTATCTCTAAGACGATAAGCTGCAGATAAGCAGCTAAAGACTGAATGCCTAATCCCATGTTACTGCTATCAAACTGGCAATCAGTATCACCACTGAAATCCATTTTAAGGGATGCAGAAAGATGAGCATAGAGTAATCTCCTAAAATATATTTTTTCACCTTGTCATTGAAACTATTATCAGCTTTCATCATCCAGACCTGCTCAGATTCTGCTCAAGAACTGACTTTTGCCAGACAGAAACGTCAGAATCTTCATGTCAGTGCAGAACGTGCTGCTGGACCTCTGCACGTCCCCTTAGCCAGAGATACAATACTGAATCAAATTCACAGTCCCACCAAGATCAAAGGTTTTAGTGAGTTAACTGCGAAACAGCAGCAAAGCCTTTGGCTTAGATGTGACTAGCTATGCGTGGATATTTAAGGAACCTCTTCCTGGATTTCAGGAGCTGTTGTAGAAAACAAAAAGACAGTTCTTTAATCACTACTCTTTTTCAGTAAACTCACACATGCTGCAGTCTCAATAATGTCTCTGTGCTTTCCAGCAGCAGCTACACAAATATTGAATCCATCTGTTAAATGCAGGCCTTGCTAACAATTCGCCTCTTTACCACGCCAGGATGTATTCTTCCTTTGCCACAGACTTTAACTAGAATTTTTTTTTTTGCCAATTTTTGTAATTCAATATTGTAAACAACCGGTACTATTTATCTTTCAAGTCAGATTGGTGACACTCTTAAAAAAGGTGAGGAAAGTGAGTCTCTTTCTGCCTTGACTACTATGAAGTTGCTGTAGTCTTCTAGTTCGTGCTTTCTGAGACGTCAGCAGGAGGTTTTCTGGCTCCTAGAGGCAATATGTGTGTTATGCACTTAATTCATTGCTGAAAAGCTTTTAGTTGCATGATTTTGCTTCCCAGTTCATGAAAAGCAAAGTTCAGTGGTGAGGGCATTCGCTCATGCTCTTCAACATGACAAAACTACTCAGCATTAGTTCAAAACAATGTCCTTTGCCATCCATATTGCATAAGTTCCTGTATGAACAAAGCGTTGCTATATGAAACATTACAGACATAACGAATAACATTACACATCGTTCCCAAATGCATACATCCATTTTTTTTTGCTTTCTATAAAGAGAAGATAACAAATAAGAGGATGTGGACAGCTCCAGACTTTTCACAATAACAGTAATGGTATCCTTTTTAGTCACTATTTTTTAGAGATAAAACTTGCATCATTTCACCAGTTGCACTAACAAAGGTTCAAAGCTTGAGAAATAAATACCCAAAGACCTATACATGCCCTTAGAAAAGCTCTTGAAGACTGAAACATTGTTTCATGTGTGAGGCATAATACAACTGAACAATAGAGGGCAGCAAATTCATTGTAAAATGCAGGTGTGAGCTAGATTTAAGAGATTACATTAAAAAAGTGTAGCAACAATTATGTCACTGAGATTCAAAAAGCAAATAGGGAAATAAGTGATTTACAAAGCATCCACTGTTAACTCAGCAAGTTCTTAAGTGTTCTGGTACATCAGCAGTCCTTAGCTGATGAAGTATAAAGACTCCAATTCGACAGAGCACTTCCCAACATGCTAAATTTCTGCTTAATGGAATTTCAGCTTGATAAAGTGTCTACTTTGCTTTAAACATAGATTCCTGAAACTAGGACAGAGTGAAAATATGGGAGGAGTTTTGGGAGTTTGTGTTCAATTTTGAGAAATTAATATTCCTGCATGGTTTTTGGACTCAAGTGAGAAACCTACCCCTGTCCAGTACCCATACCTCCCAGCCCCAACACAAGTCCCCATCTCCAGCTCAGCTGCAGCCAGTTGCTTAAATGGCAATTCCTCTCTGCTTCCAACTAGATCTGAGGTTGCCTGTCCCTGAGCTTTTATGTTGGTCAGAGGGGAACATTTTACGCAAGAGCTCTATAAAAAACAGAATAAGTGAACCCCAGTTTCATGTGGAGCTCCTGAGGCTGGATTCTCAGTATCTCATGCAGTGCAAATTGAAGATTTCCCTGTGGTTAGAAAATTCCAAGTACAGTGTCTTTGATGTAACCAAGGAAGGAGTTCCTGCTGCATTCTTTCACTTGGTAGAAATTATAACAGTTTGTTTGTTTGTTTTGTTCTATCCAACTGCCTGCCTACCTAAATGAAATCTCGAGAAAATTAAAACCTTTGAATCTTTTAACACTCAGTCAAAATATACTGAAATTAGGCAGCATGTTTAAACAGCCAAAACATCCCAAACCCATTTTCTAAGGGGTGGAAGACAGACCTGGTAGATTGTGGATAGTATAGAATAAATTTTCTTCAAAAGAAAGGCTAAGACTTTTGCAGAATCGGAATCTTTTCTTTTCCTCACTGGCGAATAAGTTTATGTTTAAGAGACATTAAATATCTATAGATGAAGGTTTCAGGAACACAATCAACATCCTTGGGAAACTGCTTTTCTGGCTGTGTCCTACGTGAGATGGTAGAAATGGTTTGAGAAAAACAAACTGACAAAACTCTTCAAATGAGGTAATTTTACCTCTTTACTGAATTGCATTTATTTGGGACAACCTGCATTAATAATTCGATATCTATCTACTGTCCCTTTTCTCTCTGCGTCTTGATAAAAGTGAAGTTTGATCTCACCATAGCTCAGGAAAAGTGTTATCTACTAGTGTAACAGGCTTGAATTTACCCTTCAGAACAGAAGAAAATGCGTAGCATAGAAAGTCTTAAGAGACTCATTTAAATACTCAAATAGATAGAAGTAAAAATGCATATAAGTACAAAAATAATGGTGCAGACTATACTGTATGCTTTAAAACAAGAATAATATACACAAAGACAATGCTCCATTCAACTATTTATAAACCACACTTCCTCTCACCAAACCATCAGGTATCTGTAAGATAGGCTGTGAAAGAGTAGGTTTTGGATTTATTTAGGCATCTTAACATCATGAAAAGCCTGTCCTTGAACACACAGGCTTACTCATTCCTATAGCTTAAGTATTACCTTTTCATTAGATTTTTTTTAGGATAATGACACAGAGTTAAAGACCAGAACATTGAAAATAATAGATCCTTATGTATTTAAACAGCAGCTTAAGAGGAATAAAAAAACCAACAAATCTAAGTACTTCTATCTGCTGCAGGTTTTTTTTTTTCTTCCTTCATTAAAGTATTTTAATGACTTGTATTTATCTATTCACTTACACCCTCCTGGCAGGTATCTTAGGAAGGCCCATATCACATGCATAGAAGCATTTCTTATTTTCTCATTCTCCTGCACAAAACCCAAATGAGGCAGATGGCTTGATTTTTTCCCTACTGATATCACTAACGTACCATAGACTATTGCTCTGATGCACCAGTTGTTTAACAGCAGCTTTAACAATCCATTGCAAGAGTTGGTGATGTTGAAAATACTGAAGATGCTTTGACAGGATATCCCCAAGGAAATATATTGCAGAGCTAGGTTTATTATTCTCTATTCAATTCTCTACAGGCATAAAAGATGGTCTCATTCTTACCTTATTCTGAAAGTAAGTTTATACAACAGACTCCAAACTCACCCTGCTCTGAGAATTTTGCTATGTTGTTTGAATTAAAGGCAAGAAAATGCAGCAAAGACTTCTTAGCAGGATCTATCCCTGTTCGTCTCCTGAGGCACCTTTGTCCCTGTCCTTTCCTATCTCTGTGCTGTTAAAGGAGAGGGCTACATCCCTCAGCATGCCCAGAGAACCTTCTTGAACTTTCTTCAGCCTAATTAACATGCAAGAAAATAATGTAAGTTTTAGACAAATTGGGCAGCAACCCATAAAGATAATCCTGGCAAAACAACACAGGAACAATAAGAAATATGCCTGGAAACCAAATCTACAAACTTGGCATAGTCACTAGGAATAGAAAGCAAATTAAATGAAACCAACAGACAAAAACCCTCCAAGAGCTAAATAAGACACAGAGAAAGAAAGAAGCCAACATTTGGGAAGTATGTTAAGTTGATGTATTTGAGTGAGGCTGTACAGCAACAGACTCTCAGCTTTGCCACCGAGCTCTCTGAAGAACAGGATTGCAGCAATCGTGTAACTCCCAAATCCGGCACAGGTAACAGCTGCTAAGTGATGCTCCTTTACCGAAAGCAGAGTCGAGATCAGAGATCTGTTGAAAGGCAATGGATTTAATAATGCTGCATACTATAAATGCACAAAGAAATTCCTCCAACTGTAGCATTGCTGAAGAAGGAGTATTTATAAACTAATCATGAGAGATTTCCCAGTAAAAGGTCCTTCCTAGCTGAAGAGTGAGAGGGTCAAGTTCCAGCAGGTGATGGGAAGTCCCAGTTAAACCAGCTGAAGCAATCAAGTGCAGCAGCACCTCCTAAAAAAAGTCAATCTCTTAAAATAAAAGGAGATGAGCACAAAGTGTTCTCTCTTCAGTAGAAAAGCAGGAGAAATGAATAGTCTGTGTAAGCTTGTGTTTAACTTTAGCTTTGTTAAGGTAAGGATACTGTATAAAGCAATAATTTTATTAGGAAATTTGATCTGAGATTCCTGATTTATGTGGGTTAAAGTCATATAAAGAAACTGGAAGTCTTCCTAATAAGATTTTGGTACTTCAACTTACAATAGACAAAGCTTTTATCAGAGTATCTGTAAAAATTTTAATTTAATTTTTCTTTTTCATTATTTCAAGAGTGAACTTGGATCCTCATATTGTGGGTTTCTGAGGCTGAGGAAACTTTGCCTCAGAAATGTTTCATCCATTTTAAGTGTTTTCCACTTAAAATGGATAGTCTGGTATGGGGGTTGTTGAATGGGTTGGTATATGATGTAGAAGACAATTTGATGAACCATTGAGGTACCTGTGTTTGGTGCTTGGTTTTTTGTATTGCCTCTTTAATGCCTAGTAGCTTCCAGTTATTGGAGAGCAGAGGGGAAACAGCAAGACTGAAATAAGTAAAATAAAATAATGATCCCAAAATATTGTAAGAGGAGCCTTGAGTATCCTTTAATAAATATTTTTTTTTTCTTGAATATTAATGTTTGAGTTTTATCATATGTCAACTATTTCATGTTTTTAATCATACCTCTCAACTACTTAAATGATCATTCTCTAGGGAACTGAAGTTTTAGAAGAGAAACTTAAAAATTATATAAAATATATTCAGCATAAAATCTGCTAACCTGATTAGCTGCTTTGACTATGATGACTCACATCTCACTTGATAGAGAGCATAGTGCTTTGGGCTCTGGCTGCTGAGGCAGTTCCCCTGTGATTCCTAATGTCTCTGGCCATCTAAGGAACTGTGTGTTAAATGTGCACTAGTCTGTGTTGGTAATGAAGGGGAAGTGAATCTCTGCTATTCTTTTCTCCTCTACTGTGTATGGGTAAAGGCCTACTTGGATTACGGTAGTGCTAGGGAGAAAGGACAGGTGCACAGCTTATTTAATTGGAAAATGTGATGAAATAGAGACTGTATCAGTGAAAGAGTGAAGAATCACAGGAAGAGAGGGGAATTCTGGTGTGAATACGCGAGGATCATACATTCACCGGTTCTTGTGCTGATGTGGGAGACCTGAGGATTTGCTAGCAAAAAGGTTAGCGAATGTCTTATCTGGGTGACTGTGATGTACACCTTGTCAGTGATATGGTTATACATACAATGATACAATGCCATCAAAATAAGATACTGAGGTAGCAGTGCCTCTAGTTCTGGCCACCTCGGATGATGTTTGACCATAGTTAACCCCGAAGTTAGACACGGTAGGAATACCTTTCCTACCTACAGGTATCACTAGTGTTCCATCATGATCTAGTTAAAATACATCCTCTTTTACAAAACAGCATCTGGAAAGGGAGAGAGGGGAGATCACTGGGGTGGTAAGGCTCTTGGGACTGGCTACACATCCAGATCTGAGACAGGTCTTGGATTCAGGTCCTCTGCATCCCAGCTTGGGTGGTTGTATAGCTGGGCTGTGGACACCCTACTCTTCTGAGTCACTGGGGTGGTGGAGCAGGAAGGAGCAGGTTTCAAAAAGGTACTCTCATGTTCTAGTCAGCTGCAGTGTCCTTCTGGAGTGCAGCTCACTTTATCTAGTAGAGTTGAGATAGAAAAGTTTAGGCTACTCCTGGAACATCCTACTTGTAGGGATGTAAATGGCTTCTTGGTACTTGAAGCAACTGGGCACCTTATGTAGCTGCCTATGGAGTATGAGAAGAGACTGAGTTTTTGCAAAGAGCTGAGTAAAATAGGGGCATAACTTTATCCCCGTGGACTGAGATATCTCATGAGTGCAGGTGTGTTTGGTACTGTGCAATATGTGGTAGGGCCCAGTCCTGCATTTACTTAGCCAGATACACCACTTCAGTGGCTTCTAAGTAGCATACCTTGAAAGAAACGTTTCATCAGACAAAGTAAGAATAGCAAAACCTTACAGCCTGGACATTTGATCATTCAGCACTCATAGGAGAAAATGGCTAAGCACTCGGTCACTTACGGTGCAATTTCATTATCTTTGACTTTCTTTTAAATTTGTTGGCATTTAAAAAGTCACTGTTCTGCATTTTTTTCCTGTCTTTTTCTTTTGCCCCCCCCCCCAACTCCTTTCTGATCACATGTACATCTGGGTGTTACTACACCATGCTGGTGGTTTATGGTGCAGATGCTTTGTATGTGTGTTTTGAAGCACCCCTCCTACTTCCCTTTAACTGTGTATAGACTTGCATGACTTTGAGTAATTTAGCCCATTATATTTGCAGGTTGTTACTCTTCATTACTTAGGTTTTCAAGGATAAAGAACAAGAAGTTAAGATCAGAGTAATAGAATGTGCTTCAACTCTCCTTTCTCTCTGGTGGCAAATGTAGAACAAATGATTAGTTACACTCTACTGTAGTTTAGCTGAGACCTTATGTTCAGTGCCCAAGTACTTTGTCTTGATTTAGACCTTGAGCATACAAGCACTTGAGCATGTATTTAGAATTATTGACATGGGTAAAGCTGTTTACTCCAAAACTGTTGACCACCATATGAGTAAAGTTCAGCTTTCATAAGGTTAAAGGTCTGGAGCCATTTTTTCTTGCTATGCAAGAAAAGAAGGCTATGAAAACTGTGGGTTTTGCACTGTTAGTAGATTTTTCTTACAGATAAAGATCTACAATGAAAATGGTTTTCAGTATTGTTATTCTGGAGATGTCAGGAATAGAAGAGTGAAGATACTGTCACCTTCCAGAGATCTGGCTCAGGATGTTCAAGTTACTGTATACAGTATGACAGAATTTTTTTAGTGTAACTTTTTCAGAAGGTTCCTCTCTGCAGGCCTGGTGTAGTGGAGATGGATTCAAACCCAGTCAAAGCAAGCAGAAAGGACTTTCCCTTTTCTGCCTTCCCCCCCCTCCTCCCCCAATGACTGTCTTCTGGGAATACACTGTGGCATTTCTGAGAACCTCTGCAGAAGCAACAAATATCTGGATTTCTCCTGTGTAGCCTAAGGAACATGGAGTCATGTCTGACAAAATTAACTTAGTGCTGCTGGAAAGCAACTCCAGCATGGAACTGCTGTGTTGTCTAGAACAGCATGTCACCAGTCCTGGTTAATAAAAAAACCCCTTAATACCTTCTATAAAAAGCCCACATTTTAAAGAGTAAAGCCTGGCATTATGTGCTGAAAGCTATCTGAAGTGTTCAGCTCTGTGTGACTAATAGATTCCATTGCTACCAAGAGCCACAACCCAGATGACAAAGATTTCTGTCATGAGATCCTCTTCATGAGACAACAGCGAACTTAAAAACAAACGAAAAAAAACAAAAAAAACCCAACAAAAACCCCCCAACCCCCCAAAACAACAACCCCCCCCATTTAATGAAAGAACCATTTATTTTTTCCCCCCATCATGATAAAGATCACGAAATGGTTTGAATTCAGAGTCTGGAGGGGATTAAGGTGTAGAGAATCTGCAAAGCTTGGAGTGAAGTGTCTGTAGTGGTACCTCATGGGAGGAACATCACTCTAGTTTTACAGGCTTTGCCAGAGACTCAGAATTCCAAGAACGTAACACTCCTGTGCCCTTAGCACTATTCTAATTTTTTGGCTCTTTTGTGTTTTGTTTTTCTAGAGATAGTAAAGGATATGGAACTGAGTGGTCCCTTCTGACTTGAAAAGGAGGTTGTTTGGGGGGGGATTATTTCCCGTTTGCAGGTGTCCCAATATCCTCTGTGAGGCTCTCAGCAATGAAGAAGTGCTACTGCAGGTGGGGCCATTGCTGAAACAGGCAGAGCTCTGTCACTGACATGTTATTGTTTCTTTCTTATCTGCTGTTCACTGAAACCAGATGTCTGCTACAGCTGGTTTGGAGTTGCATGTGGGATCATGGAGAAGGAGACAAATTGTGGTTTGCACTGCAAATCTGCAATACAGGAGCGTACAAAAAGCGAATAGATAGCTCACAAGTGAGACTGCACTGGTCTCAGCCTGTCCAGTGGTGACAGATCTTGCCCTACACTATTTCTGGTGAATGTAGATATAGCTACTGAGCAACAGGTTACTACAGATTCAAAAAGCTTGATGGCTTACTTGAGTCTTGGGGGAAGCTCTAGTGTTTGCTCCTTATGGTTGACATGTTGTAAGCTGCCGCTCTTCTACTTCAGTCCTAACCTAGTCCTTTTGGCTCCTTGTAGGAATTATTCTGAATATTCTGGAATTTTCTCTCTGAGCACTGCTCAAGCAGGTGCATTGCTTAAAAGCTATATACCATGTACAGGCAGAAGGACTATCACTAGTTCTTCTAGGACCTGTGAGAAGTTCTGCAGTTCTCTTCGTTTCTGAATTGTGATTCCTCCTTCTAACCTCCTAGCAACTGTGCACGCAAGTTTTTACTTCTTCAAGGTAAGATTTCCACTACAGATCCTGCAAAAAATGATAGATGACTCCTTAAGAAAGCCAAATAAGTCATTGCAGAGGTTACCTGTGTGTTTCAGCACAGTTGAGATGGTTGTGCTGATGTGCACAACAACCTAACAAAGTTGCATTATTTTTAATATTATATACTATCATTATGTTACGTGCTTTTAACAGGGCCAAAGCCTTGTGGAAAGGGAAGTGGTATCTGAAAGAATCCAGAACTAAGAATCCTGCTAATATATTATAAATACAGTCAGATTCCATTGTTATTTCATTGTGAGCAGAGAGCTTGGAATAGACAAACAAAGGTGTGAACTGGCAGCAGCTGATGAAAGTGAAATTCAGCCCCTTCCCCCCCCCCCCCCCCCGCACCGCTTCGC